>NC_133785.1:6664522-6939226 GCF_003597395.2 Chelonoidis abingdonii
GGGGACACCTTGGGCTGCCGGCGGCAGGCAGCTGCTGCTGCCAGCAGCTCAGCCCCTCCAGCAGCAGCGGCTGCAACCATTTAAAAAAATTTGGGGGGGTGCCACTTTTTGGCGCCCCCAAATCTTGGCGCCCTAGGCAACCGCCTAGTTCGCCTAAATGGTTGCACCGGCCCTGAATGATACTAAACACTCTATTTCAGTGACAACCTAACTTTCTTCTGCAGGAGGCTGGCAATTCATCATCTAAATGCATTTGTTCTCAGCCTGTTGTTTTTCTAAAATGTACCTGCTGTGCCTTTAATGTATTTTTATGTTACATTGTAAAACTAATAAAATATTGACTGTGTGTTTCTTAAAGCCAATTATTCCAGTTATTTTGGTTTGCAAACATTTATTGGTTTCTATTTCACTATGTTTATGCAATATTAGCCTGGCTTGTTTTATTGGAGATAAATATGTAGTAACATGTTTTAATATTAAAATAGCAGATGCATATCTTTCCTGTAAACCTATAATCTGATATGATTGCATTAGCAAACAGAAATATAGGGCTTGATTCATCACTCACTAATATCAGATTAATTCCACTCTTTTCAATGGAGATACTCCTTGTTTAGGCCAAGATATCAGATTAATTCCACTCTTTTCAATGGAAATACTCCTTGTTTAGGTAACTAAGCAGAGTGTCGGGACTCATGTGCTTGAAACAACTTTAATTTTGTTCAAGTGTTTGTTGCCTTACTTGGTTTCTTTGTATAACTGCAGGTATCAATTCAGCAAAATGTTTAAGCGCATGAGCTTTAACTTCAATGGGAAGCTCAATAGTGCTTAAAGTTGAACACATGAGTAAATGCTTTGCTGAACTGGGGCCATTGTCTCGAAGATCAACCTTGTCATAGTCAGTGTTGCTCATCCTGTTCATCATAGGGCAACATTGCCATATCTGAGATGAATCTCATAGCAGACTGTAGCTAAAGGGTAAGCAGAAAGGTACTGAAGTATCCAACAGCTTCACTGTTAGTTTTCAGAATTGTATCATGTGCAAAACTGTGTTGTGTATGAACAAAGATCATGATAATGAGTCTGTTATAAAACAGAGGTAATGTGCAAAGTAGTTCCATTCTAGTTGCTACTGTCATGACTAGCCCCCAAGCTCCTTCACACGCAGGCTTCCCAGGCAGACCAGCAGTTCTGAGCTCAGGCTCGCTTATGGATCTCTGTGGATTCCTAACCCTCTCTGGAAGACTCTTAAAAGGTTATTTTAACATTTGTGGGGGGGGGGGTTGCCACAGGAGTGAGAGGCAGGTTAGGACTATGCTTCCCCCAGGAGCAGGAACTAAGGGATGGATTGGGAGCTGCAGAAGTCCCCTAACCTGTGACAAGGAAATGGAGGGACTGAGAAGCAGGTTGAGGTGTAGAAGGATGGCCCTCAATGAATGAGGGAGCAGGTGGGAGTAGGACCCTGACTTACCATTATTCAAACAGTACCCTCTGGGGCCAGGAGTGCCTAGTGACTCCCCTTATTTAATAAACTGTTCTTTGAAGGCTATTTTAAACGCTGAGGACATTGCCTGGACCCCAGCACAAAGAGCTGGCTCTGCTTCTGCTGCAGGAGAGGAAGTTGTCTGTGGCCTCAACATTCCACTCTCCCACCTTCTGTTTTTTATTTAAAAAGGGAAATTTAGTATGTGGAGGCCAAAAAGCGTTCTTGCTTTGGAATAGGGCAAAGAATGCATTCTGCTGGGCCACCCAGAACTCTAAAGACTGTCTCTTGTCAGCCTAAGCTACTGGACAATGTCCCTGTAATATATTTGATAGTCTGCTTAGATTGCAAATGCTTTAGGGCAGGAACCATGATTTTGTTGTGTTTGTACAGTGCCTGGCACAATAGGGCCCTTGTTCGTGACTACTAGGCACTGCCACAAAACAAATAATAATAATAATAATACAGTAATAATAAATACAATTATGTCTGTTATCACAGTAGAGCCAGGATACTAGCTCTCAGTATTAGTTTCACAGTTCTACCATGCTCACAGCTCCATAACAACTCTTCATCTCTCTGGTTGTTTTTATATTTTAGTTCAAACTTAGGAGTCTTAGTATAGCAAATGATTACTAACAGATAACATCAAGAAGTCTTTCCAATTTCTGAATGTTTTGCCAAGAATTAGAAAGGTCAAGTAGGGTGGAAAAAAAGTTATCAACAAAACCAATTTCAGGTTCAAATTAGGTTCTGGATCAAGGAGTGGACTGGTGGCTTGAAGTCTTACTCCAAGTGTTCCATTTATGGCCATCGTCATCATCATTTCTTAATTTCTTCTGATAAATAGATTTTAGAGAATAAATTCAACAGGATTCCCACTAAGGCACAAAAAAACCCCACACATACATTATTTAAAAACATTAACTTTCATAGTATTCCAATAAAAGTTCAAGATTTAATTACTTAGTAGACATATTATCTGTAATGAAAGACAAACAGAAAATATTTTCCTTCGAATTAATGAGCTAATTTATGGATTACACTCACAGCTGTTACTACATAGACTGGTTTTGGTCATTATAATATGTTCTGATAGTCCCCACAGCAACAAGTAAAGCAGTTCCACAAGCTACAAAGAGTTCAAAGCTTTTGATTACCCCCAGGTCCTTGAAGCTTCCAATCAACCACTTCCTAGCATGAATGAATTAGTTCTGAAGCAGCACCCAAATGACAGAAGACTAACTTCAGGCTTAAAAGAAGGCCTGCTTGAGCAATTCTTTCAAGATGTCTGTAATCAGCTACCAGCAGACATTCCGAGCACCTATTACAGCCTTTGCCATACAGGTTTCAGGATTGCTGTGTTTCTTCATGAATCATTAAACTTAATCTCGATAATTTAGAACCATCCAAAAGAGATCCAGACTTGTCATATGTCACATTATCTTCCCAAGCCAGGAGTAAATATCTTTTTCTTCAGCCTCTAATTTCTGTTTTATGAAGTATTTGAAATATATGAGCCCTAACTTAGTATGTTGGCAGAACCTAACCCTGCTCTCCTTACAGAAGTAAAACGTTAAATGAGAATTTGGCCCAAGTAAGAGCTGCAACATCGGCCCTGTTGTTGTATTGACCTCCTAAATGACTAGGGTTCCTATTTCTTTGCTAAACCTTTACTTCTGTGGGGCTTCAGGTCCCCTTCATTCTTTGTGTATTATACACTTTCCGTTAACGGACACCACATGTTAACAGTTTTAAAAGAATTTATTAGATTTAACAGGATGGTGAGGAACGGAGGGCAAGTAGTAAGCAGTATGATGGATAGTTTTTCATCCATTAAGAAAGCTCACTTTAAAAGTCTTTGTTGGTGTTTCACCTGTGTTTAAATCATCTCTAAAATGATCAATTAGCTAAGATCATTTAAATACTTTTAAACCTGACTTGCTGCCTAACAAAAAGTTCCTATGAAAGATAAATGACTTTTGTAAAGCCTCAGCATTTATACTAGCTAAAATACCAGAGGGTGATTGCATCATTTTATAGTTTTTCTCACACATAAAAAGGAAATCAATTGTTTAAGCGTAGCAAAGTTAAGTTGGAAATAACAGCAGTTTGCTGTACTCTGCTCTAATAAAATGTTGTTTGCTTAGAATAATTTGTTCATTAAACAGTTGTGTTCATGAACCATGAATATAAGCAAAGGAAAATATTTTATGATCTGTTCTTTTTCTCATTCATTCCAAATGCTGCATGTGTTACAGTTAACTGTGTCATAAAGTGGTCTGGCTTATAAATGTCATAATTTAAAATAAAATCAAACTAGAAATCTACCATGCAACCAGCTTTTTCCTCTTGCTCTTCATAGGATTATAAACCCTGGGAGACAAGGCCCTTGTCTTTATATTAGATGGTAAAGCATCACACACACTTGCAGGGCTGTATACATAGTAATTAAAGCAATCTTTGTTTAACTTTCAGATTTTAACATTTTAAAATATTTTGCACAGTTTTTTTCCTCCAGTGTTTCTCTGAGTTATTCTAGGAACTGTGAGAGACTGCAGTAATTGTTACCCTTTGGCTGGTGAATCTAAACATTCAGAAACTGCGCTGATTCCATAGGGGTGTGCTAGTGGCTTAGAACAGACAATTCATCACTTTGATGATATTGATCAGTAATACAATTTTGGGTTGCAGACTGATAAATTCTAAACCAGCATCTCATTCTTGGGCAAATAATCTGGCAGTTTTTCACTGAGCTATACTGTGCTAGACTGTGATGCCAGGTGATTATCCTCACATTTTTATGTACTGAATTAATCTTTCTGTGGATTAGATTGTGGCGTATGAGCCCCTGCATGAAATGGGGAATCTACGGAGGCCCAAATTCTAGCGTATCTCAGAAATACTGTGCCTGAGGCAGGCACAGAAGGCCAGATTTCGAAGGTATTCAGTGTGTACAGTTGGGGTTAGATTTTTGAGAGCTCAGTACCCAGTATAATGGAGGGGATGAGGGGAAATTTCCAGATGCAGATTGAAGCTGACTGAATAACTTCCCAAATTCATGTCAACTTCACCATATTGTTTTGGTTTAAAAAAAAAATTTTAAGTTCTGAAACAATCAAAATGTTTTGTTTCAACATTTTCTTAACAAAAAGATTCTATTTAAAACTATTTTAATTTCACATTTTCCTTTATTTTTATTTTCAAAGATTAAAAAAGCTTGAAATTGGAACAAAATGTTTCATTTCAGATCAAATAAAATGTTTCATTTAACCTGTTTTTTTAACTGCCAGCAAACAAACAAAATAACAGTTATTCTCACAGCTATGGTGATGAGCACTTTGCAAATATCTAGCCAAATCCTTCAGGAACAAACACAACTGGGTATTGGCCAGGGTTCATAGAACCTGATTCAGCATTCTGCAAGTATGTGACCCAAAGTCTGGAAATTTAAGAGGAGTTTGGGTAAAAATTCAAACTTAAAAGCCAAATCCCTAGATCCAAATGTGGAAAAGTTTGGACCTAGATCCAAACTCTAAGGCCTGGGCTCTATCTCCAATTTTTCACCTTTTTAAATACTTGTTGACTCTTTGGGCCAAACTTTTAATAACAGCCTCAGAATTTTCACTAATAGTTTCACACACTCATTTGCATCCTATAAAAGCCAAAATGTATGTGTGCGCGCGAAAGAGAAAGAGAGAGAGAGAGACCACAATCAACTTCAACAATGCAACCCTACAGACAAGCATGTACAAGAAACCCACGGATCACCACGCCTACCTTCGTAGATCCAGTAACCACCCCTATCACACCGAGAAGTGTCTTCTCTACAGCCAGAAACTGAGAAACCACAGAATATGCTTCAAGGAGGAAGTCTGGGGTATACAATTTAACACACTCAAAACTGCCTTCACCAAACAAAGATGTTCCACCAGAGAAGTAGATTGCATCATGAAACGGGCCCTGAATGTCTCAAGAGAACCTGCTTCATTACAGAAATAAACCCCACTCTGAGCGCACACTCCTAGTTTTCAACCTACCAACCCACACTGGAACCCATGCTGGGTATCTTCTAATATCTACAACCCATACTTGATGGGATCCCCATACTGAAAGAAATCTTTCCTGAACCCGCACTTCTGGCCTTCAAATAACCCCCCAGCCTCTCAAAGTTCATCATCAAAAGCAAGCTTCTCACTGACCAGGACATACCAACTCCCAGTGGTATCAGACCCTGCCAGAAAAACAGATGCAAAACTTACAAACATATCTCCACAACACACCTTTCAAGATCCATGGATCCTATACATGCCTATCATAACATGATAAAACTCATCCAGTGCCCTTAATGCCCCAGTAACATGGATGCGGGTGAAACTAGACAATCACTACACTCTCGAATAAACTCACATCAGAAAATGATAAAAGACACCACATCACCTGCAATCACTTTATATCTGACCGATTATCAGTCATCATCCTCAAAGGAAATCTGTACAATGCTTTCAAAAGATGAGCCTGGGAGCATAAATTCATTGCTCTGCTGGACACTGAAAATCATGGACTGAACACAGACACTGGATTTGACTGATGACTGCAGAGGTGTTAATGGGCCACTCTGCCTTGAATGGTCCCTGTGACTGTCTGTATCCCTATGTTCATCCCCTTTTCATGATTATGATAAATTTCGTACAAACTATGCCTCGTAAGGTATCATCTGAAAACTCTTGACTTGCTGATCATTATTGTCCTGGTAAAATATGTATGGCAACATTGTATGTAAAGTTATAAGATTCTACTTTATGATGTTGTTAAGACATATTCCCAATCAGGGGAAGCAGCCACAAACCAGTTCCTCAAAGACAAAAGGCAAACTGACTCCTCGGCCAGGTGTCAATGAAATCATATGGACCCATCCCTTGGTTAAGCGACCATTCTGTGGCAGGAAAAAGGTTGTGAGGGAAAAAGTCACATCTTGGGAAAGAAACAGCTGGAGGTTCCTGCCCCCACAGACTTTCTATCTCCTGAACCCCAGCTGGAGATAATCCTCAAAGAAGAGGAAAAGGTATAAGAATGGGGAACTGATGCCCCAAAATATTCCTCCCTTTCTCTCTACCCATGGCAGCCACAACACCTGAGCAACAAAGAAACAGCTTTGGACTAAGGGAGGGACCCTGACTGAAAGATTCAACCAGTAAAACTGCTAGAACATGTAGTGAGAGAGATTTTTACTTTGAATTCACTTAGTTTGTTAAGTTAGACATGAGTTGCATTTTATCTTTTATTTCTTTGTAACCAATTATGACTTTTATGCCTCATTATGTGTAGTCATTTAAATTCTTGCTTTCTGTAGTTAATAAACTTGTTTTATTCTTTTATCTAAACCAGTGTGCTTGGACTTAAGTGCTTGGGAAACTCCATTTGAAATAATAAGATTTGTGCATATTATTTTCTATTAATAAAATGACGGACTTTATATGAGCTTGTGTTGTCCAGGAGAGGGCTGGGCATAACAAGATGCATATTTCAGAGGGAAAGTCTGGGACTGGGAATTTTCTGGTGTTGCTCTGCAGTGTCATTCAAGAGTGACTGGAGGCTGGGTGTGAGCAGACCAGGCATGTATACTCTCACAGCGAAGCAGTGTAAAAGGTATTCCAGGCTGGAGAATTGAGGGGACACAGCTGTCCAACAGTCCAGATTGTACCCTGGATAATGTCCCAGTCCTTTCCAATATGTGCTAACTACTTATGCTAAACAATCTGTTCCAATTTGCATTTTGCTGTGATGTTGGAGAAGCTTTTCCCAATTGGAAGAAGAGCTCTGTAGGTATGTCTACGCAGCAAGAAAAAACGATGGCTGGCCCAAGCCAGTTAATTCAAGCTCACAGGGCTTGGGCTGAGTGGTTGTTTCATTGCTTTGTAGATTCCCAGGTGCAGGCTGTGTGGTGGGAGGGTACCAGAGCTTGGCTCCAGGACGAGTCAGTCGTGGGTTTTTCTTTTTCTGTGCACACATAACCCTGTGTGGTTCAAAAGCTTGTCTCTGTCACCAACAAATGTTGGTCCAATAAAAGATATTACCTCACCCACCTTGTGTCTCTGAAAGAGGGGGACATTTGGCTGCACAAATTCTCTCTCTTTCTGGCACATGTGTAGTTTGCATGAATGCAACAAGCAGAATTACGATCCTTCAAAAAAAAAGTCCCTTTGAAAAAGCGTTCATAGTAGAAATGGCCTCAAGCTGCATCATACTGATCCAGACCAGAAGTTTCCCAAAATTCAGGGGGTCTTAAGATCCAGGGAATTAATTTAAGTCCATATCTATTTAATATACTTTTCATAAACTGGCCGCGTTAGTACTAATTACTACTTGCATCAGAATTTATGACTCATTCTTGAGGTTTCTATTTGAAGGCAACTTTGTATTTGCTCTTTTTCTGGAAACATCACTCATTATCTCAGTTAACAATGATTCTTCTTTAAATCACAGAATCTGAGCAAGCGGTTTTTTATATCAGGTCGGTTCCTTACATGGAAAACAATGCACTTGTGTTTGTTCTAATGTATTGTTAATTTCCGTCTTCTGGATTTCTTTTCTTCTGGACCATGAACCAAGTGTCAGGAAATATAGGGGGAATGTTGTATATATTTTAATATATACACATTCTTGGAAAGTTTGAAATAATATGATTTGTATTATTTGCAGTATATTTACCCAGGAAAGCTTGGCTTACATGCAGCATCTGGTTTTCAGTGTGTTGCTAATTTTTAACTTAGCTGAGCTGATTGAAACATAAGGAGACCAAGTGACATAAGGTTATATGTTGGGTCTGTGACTCAGCTGGAATGAAGAATCAAGATTCTCCTTTTGCTGTCTATGCAAGGGCCAGTGCCCCTTTGTCCCATTGATGAGCAATTACTTACACATGTTGTCCCCTTGAAGTCAATGAGACTATTCTTGTAAGTGACAGCTCACCAATGAGAATACAAGAGTAACAATCTGGCCTTAAACCCCATAATTTGTGTTAATTCAAACTGTCTCTTAGAATACAAGGACACAATAGTTTATGGATACTGCAGTACTTTCTAACCTTTTCCATACTAGGGCTCTCTTCCATATTAGGACCCCTCACCCATCTACTTGGGATGTAGCTGGGACACCCTTTCCATTCAGCAATATGGGAAGGGCAGGATGGTTGTCCTTCTGACACCTGTTTGTGACCATACTTTGACAGCCCCTGTACACACACAGAAATGTAACATGCAGCAGTTCTGAACCTGGTAACCACAAGCTGAATGACTAAGAAGTTTCCTGGGAGTTGCAAGGCCACTCCTAGCCCTGCTGAACATCTCTCTGCCTGATCTTAGCCACAGAAAGTGGAATGCTGCTCTCATGTGTTTGTAGACCGACCTGGAGCACTTATCTTCCTAAAGCCGAGTAACCACCCACCTCGCACTGAAAGGATTAGCTGCCAAGATCACTTGAAGTGAGAGAAGAGAGACTCACTGCAAATGAGCTTCCTTTCCTAGCAGCTGTGATGGATGGAAGAAAGTGTAGAGAGGAAAAGAAGGAGAGCACCACTTTTCTAGCAACCAGGAGGAAGAGAGTGACTTCCTACATCCTAGGAACAGTGGTAGGAAAGGAGTAGAACTGCTCCCCATCATAAGCTAGCTAGCCTGGATTAGAGAGGAACAAGAGACAATGGTTCTCAGCCTAGCACAGGCAGCAAGACTGTACAGAGAGTGAGAGCTGATGAGATGAGATCTCCCCGCACCCTACGCCACCCCCCATCCCCCCACCCCCCAACCACCACGCAGCTAGGAATCCTTTGAAACGCTAAGGAAATTGCCACTTCTCTTGAAATGTTGTGGGATCTAATGTAAAAGATTCTGTGAGGTGGGTTGTGGGAGGAAAAGTGGTTGAATTCACAAAGTCATAGAGTCATAGACTTTAAGGTCAGAAGGGACCATTATGATCGTCTAATCTGACCTCCTGCACAACGAAGGCCACAGAATCTTACTCACCCACTCCTGTAATAAACCTCTAACCTATGTCTGAGCTATTGAAGTCCTCAAATCATGGTTTAAAGACTTCAAGGTGCAGAGAATTGAGGCCTTGTCTGAGGCAGGGGAAGGTTTTACCAGTTATACTGGTGTATAGTGATACTGGTATAACTCACCATGTGAACACGCTTATCCTGGTATAAGGGTGCCTTTTTCAGGTTACTTTGAGTCCATTCCCAGGTGACATAAGCTAAACTGAAAAAGGCTCTCTTATACCAAGATAAGAATGCGCTCCCAGGGGTTATACTAATATGACTTTATTGGTTTAAATTCACACTGTAGCTTATACTAGTATATCTTGCCCACATTAACAAGGTTTGGGGCTTTTTGCTTGATGTTTTAGGCCAGACTGAGAGAGTGCAGGTTACACTTCAGTATGTAGTTATAAGAGCATCTGAGTCCAAAGGGAAGTCTAAGTTGGTTTTACATATTAATAAGCTGGACAAAAGCAAATGTTAAAGTTGGAAGTGGCCTACTTCAATTTAAACATACTATGAGTAACTTGCTTTTTCTACTTATACTTTTATCTCAGCCTCTTGGCCTGTGGGCTACCTCATGTTAGGATCCCTTGACCCACTGAGCCTAGCCAAGCCTAAGTTCAGAGATGACGTATAGAGAGAAGTAAGTTATTTGTTGGGAAATGGCTGTGAGTCTAAAGATATAACACATACACAGTGTGTTCTAATATCATGCAATATGCAGGTTGAGGGGGCTGGCAGCAGATATAAATTACACCACCTCTGAATTTAACCCTGGCTGCTTTGTACCAATTTCTTTACATTTTAAAGTACTGTTTTGTTTTTCATGCTTGGCTTTTGGAGGCATACAGAACATTCCAATTATTAACTAAATTATTTAGCTCAGTGGTTTAAAGGCCAAGGGCCTGATTCTCATCTGACATGTACTTGTTTAACCTAGGTCCACTGACTTCAGTACAGTTACTACCTAGTTTACTCCAAGGTAAATAAGAGTAGACTCAAGCTTCCATTCTTAAAGAAGTATCAGAGGGGTAGCCGTGTTAGTCTGGATCTGTAAAAGCAGCAAAGAATCCTGTGGCACCTTATAGACTAACACGGCGGCACGGTTTGTGGAGAGACTAGACGCTTTGTGGGTGCACTACCCGATATCGTCCAGATGCTCATGTTAGTGGAAATTCGGTCTCTCAGGACCGGCGGCTACGTGTATATGCCGACTGGCCCCCACACACCAGCTGATGCAGAATGAATCCCCCGGGAGAGGTTGGAGGGTCTCAAGTCAGCAGGGAGCGGAGCTGATGCACTCCGGTGCCTACGCAGTTAGCGGGCAATACTACAACGGGGAGGACGAACTGCTGCTTGTAGGGTCTGGAAGACCAGAGTCCTCTCACAGTCTTGTTTGTTAATCCTGAGCTGACTGGTCGTCAAAGGCTCTCGTGGAGTAGGTTGGGGAACTGAGGGGCTCAGCCATATATTCCTCTTGAAGTGCTCGGTCATCGAAGTTGTTCTCGCCTGTGGCAGGCATGCGCCGACCTTTAAGGTCGCTATACTAACTCGTGGCCCACCGGTAGGTGTGAAGCTTGTATTAGGACAATCTAGAGGTTGTTGTGAATTCTTGCCAGCAGCTAATACTCGGTGATGTGGTGTGTCCACATCATTACCCTTTTTCCGTAGGCACGGTCGAGTTTGGCCAGGTGTACACCAGCAGGAGGGGCACATTGCTGGCGGAGTAGAGTAATGAGTCAGCGGAATATTGAAGAGGGTATGGGTGGAAATCGGGGGCCTGAACGAGCGACGGTCGACAGTCGATCGCCTGCGATCTCGTTAGCGTCTCTGATAGACGCTGGTTGCTGGTGTAGATATGTGGGCAGAGTTGGCATCGGTTTGTTGCAGTGAAATCTTCCGGGTGTACCTGAGTGCTTGATGTAACGTACAGGGTGGCGGGTGTGCAGATTATCTGAGGCGCTGCATAATACAGTTTGCAGGTGGTGGCAGTGTCTGTGAGCTGAGGACTGACGCTGCCATCCCAGGCCCATGCTGCAGAATGTGGCCCTCATCTAGTCAGAAGATGGTATGTCAGATCCAGATGATGTCAGGTGGTTAGTTCCTTAGCGCGGGAGGATGAGGAGCTTGACTGGGCATCGGAGTCGGTTGGCTTCTTATCTTAGGTGGGTATAATGGGCTTGCAGGTAGGAGCCTCTGTGCGTACACGCGAGTGGGCTCTGTGGATCTGTTTCCTTATTGTCCCTCATTCGGGTGGTTGGCTAAGTTTCCTAGAGAATCGTTGTGGCCAGACGATGCTTCGCTAAGGCTCGTTTGTCTGGGTTGAAGCGCGTTAAAAGGAAGCACCGCGATAGCTACCAACAGCCCGATCAAAGAGACGGACGCCCATCACAGAATTTATCTCAGTGCTTGGCTGTAGACAAATGGATTGTGTGATGTGCCAGGAATGGAAGCTGGAGCGCATGAAGGTAGGCATATGCGGTCAGTAGGTTCTGGTATAGGGGTGTTAATGTGACCATCACTTATTTGCACGTGGTGCTAGGAAGTGACCTCCATGTAGATTGGTCCAGGCTGAGGCTGATGTGGGGTGGAGCTGTTGAAATTGTGGTGAATTTTCCAGAGTCTCTTCCCATGGGTCCAGATGATGACGATGTCATCAATGTAGCGTAAGCTAGAGAAGGGCATGAGTGACGAGAGCTGGAGAAGTGTTGTTCAGGTCAGCCATAAAAATATGGCATATTCGTGGGGCCATGGCGGGTGCCCTAGTGGTGCCACTGATCTGGAGATATATATTTTCAATCAATTTGAATAGTTGTGTGTAGGATAAAGGCACAGAGCTCAGCAGCCAGTTAGGTGTGGCATCATCAGGTACTGTCCTGACAGCTTGTATTCCATCTGTGTGTGGGAGTTGTGTGTAGAGAGCCTGTACATTCATGGTGCTAGGATGGTGTTTTCTGGAAGGTCACCAATCATGTAGTTTCCCCAGGAAATCAGTGTGTGCACGGAGATAGCTGGGAGTGCTGGTGCATAGGGTCTGAGTAGAGAGTCCACATATCCAGACAGTCCTTCAGTGAGAGTGCCAATGCCGAGATGTGGGGCGTTCAGGATTTCCAGGTTTGTGGATCTTGGGTAATAGATAGAATAACCCTGGTCGGGACTCTGAGGGATGTTGATTTGTTCCGCTGTTAGTGTAGGGAGTGTCCTGAGTAGATAGTGGCAGTTTTCTTAGTGTATTCCTCACTGGGAATCTGAGGGAAGTGGCCTGTAGAATTTGGTATTGAGAGTTGTCTGGTGGCCTCTTTGGTAGTCCAGACCTGTTCGTGATGACAGCATGCCCTCTGCTATGTACATCGCCAACTGGACCGTCGCTATGGAAAGGATAAATGGACACAAATAGATATTAGAAACAGCAATTTCAAAACCTGTCGGAGAACACTTCAACTCCCTGGCCACACTATACAGACCTTAATTTGGCCATCCTGCAGCAAAAAACTTCAGGACAGACTTCAAGAGAAACTGCTGAGCTTCAGTTCATCTGCAATTTGAACACATCAGCTCAGATAAAACAAAGACTGTGAATGGCTTGCCAACTACAAAGCAGTTTCCCTCCTTGGTTTTCCACACTCAACTGCTAGACAGGGCCTCATCCCTGATTGAACTAACCTCATTATCTCTAGTTGCTTGCAAGATATATGTCTGGAAATTTCCAACACATGCATCTGACGAAGTGGGTATTCACCCACGAAAGCTCATGCTCCAAAACGTCTGTTAGTCTATAAGGTGCCACAGGATTCTTTGCTATTCTTAAAAAAGACTCTCACTGGACCTGATCCTCAGCTGGTATAAATAGGTGTAGCTTCCAATTACATCAATGTAACGGAGCAGCTGAGGATCTGATCATTAATTTTTAAGCTACATTTAACCTAGAGACCTACCAACTGTACAATAAAATTATGCTACATTTTCAGAGCAACACATTCAGTTCCTATGCTATATCTGTTACCAATTAGAGAAACATGGTACTTATTTGAACTAGAATAATCTTAATCTTCCTATGCTAGTAAATTCCTAAATCCTGATCCAACATTTTGACAGTTCATTTATTGTTTGTTTTGTTTTTATCATAACACAGGCATTCTGTAGAACGTCACTGATTAGGACGTGCACTGTTCTTTAATCAAAAACAGGACTGGAAGTAGAAATTGTAGCTGTATCAATCTCTTAATTGATGGGAAATAGCTAATCAAACTGATTTCATCATAGAAAATATTAAGACAATATGACCACTTTCCTAGAGTGGTTAGAGAGATCCCCATCCACATGGCCCCTTAAAGAAGTCTATGCCCTTATTTCTATTTCTTCCCACTTCAGCTTGCAGTATGGAATCTTGTTTTGTAGGCGGGGAGAATGGGGCAATAAACAACTAGGGGAAGTTGTGGATTCAGTCATTGCTTTTATCATCCTTTCTCCTCCTTTTCCTTTTGTCTGTATTATCCATCCCTTTCTATGCACATTTATATAGTCTCTATTTGTTGAGATTTAAATTTTCTTTTTACTGAGAGGGTAAGAAAGTAGATTCTGTCTCTTTCATATCCTGTGTGTGGAGATGATAGCTTGTGATACCTTGCATGGTCATGTAAGTAGATGCAGAATCATCCAACAAACTGAAGAGCCAATAACATTATCATGAACCCTGGATATACCCACTAATTTAATGTTTCTCAACCTTTTTGATACAAGGGACCGACTTGCTACCTTCCTAAACTGTGTCAGGGAGATTTCAGGGATCGGCACTGGTCCATGGACTCGTCGTTGAGAAAGGCTGCACTAATCTGTCTTCTCTGGGATTTATTCTGACACTCCAAACTCATGAGCAATTTCAAGACACAGATACAATCCTTTTGGTTTGTTTTAATCTACCTGCCAGAGAAATATTTCCTTCTTCCATTCCCACATTATACCTGCCCAAGGCCCAGTTAGTATTTGAGTAGCTCAGACAGCACAGATAGTATTCAATCATAGGCTTGTAACAGCTTTACTGTACACAAAAATTGATGGCTATAGAAAGGCAAGGTGGGTGAGGTCATATTTTTTATTGAACCAACTTCTGCTGTTGAGAGAGACACACTTTCGAGCTACAGAGCTTTCTTCTTCAGGTCTGGGAAATATGCTCAGAGTGCCACAGCCAAACACAAGGTGGACAATGACTTTAAAGTCCAAAGTTTTTGTGACCCTGAAGAGCTAGGCACATTGTTATATCTGTGGAAAGGGGAAATTACCAGCACTCATTTCTTGGGGAAGCTCCACGATGTTGGATTTTAAAATTGTGCCAATTTTATGCATACAAAAACTATTTTAGGTCATTCTTAGATGTTTTTGTTATTTTCTGAGCCCTCACGGAGCAATGGCACATTGCTTTAGAGGTAGAACGATTTTTTTTAAAAAATCTCAATAATTAATTATTTTTAAAACTCTCTAAAATATTCCTAAAATATAGTTTTTCTGTAATATATAGGACACACAGGGAGTTCACAAGAATGTGGTATAAAGTTTGTTCGCATTAATTTGGGATTACTCCTGAGTTGTGAAGACATGAGTGAATTATTGAGACCAGGTTTTTTTGGCTTTTGGCTTACTGGTTGGTGAATGTGTAACATTTGCAGTCTAGTATCATCGTTTAGTAGGATGAGAGAACAGGAGAGTCTATGACAATCACAATTATCAGCACAGAAATTGCCTATTATGTAGAACTATTGACCACATTGGTAGCAATATCTCATATTCAGTCCTATGGTGATGGTAAAAACAGTATGCTGGTTTTAGGCTTTATTTCTCTCTTTTTTGATTCAGGTGTGAACATCTAAAACTAGGCACCATTTAACTTGCTGCACTCCCTGAGATGTGTGCTTGATTAATCTCAGGAAAGCATGGAAAAGAAAGACAAAGCCTGTATTTGGAACAGTTCTGACACTAAGGTTGTTACAAGCTTTCTTTGTAAGGCTGTTGAAATCTATATATTTGCCAGTGTTTGTTTTTTAATTAGAAATCTTAAATTATCTGTGAAATACTGCTAACATAATTCCTAACAATATCCTAGAGACATACATAATACTATCCCTTGATTATATTTTATGTGTGTGAGAGAGAGATAATATATATACAATTTAGTGTATATAATGTACATAGTATTCAGAATCTCATGTAAACAAATGTAACAGTTATTTGAAATTTTAGACTTGTACCCCAATAACTGTTAGGAAATACTCTAGTTCTTTTTCCCCAAATCTCTTCAGGGCCACCCAGAGGATTCAGGGGGCCTGGGGTAAGCAATTTCAGGGGCTCCCTCCATAAGAAAAAGTTACAATACTAAAGAATACTATATTCTCATGGGGACCCCTGCAGGGTCCGGGGCCTGGAGCAAATTGCCCCAATTCTCCCCACCCCGGCGGCCCTGAATCTCTTCATTTCTGCTTAACTTTAACATGACTGACACAATTCCTTTAATCACAACCACCTATGCTTAGACACATTAGGAGGCCTCTGTTTCTTAGCAGATGCCACAGTCAACTATCAGAGTGTGAGACTAATTGACACAGGCTGTGCATCTTTGCTTTGTTCTTCATTTTAACTTTGCAGTTCCCATTCCCCCTCCCTCCTCTCTCTCTGTGTGGACTGAAAGTAAAGTTGTGAGGCCACCTGACCAGCTAATTACCTGATTTAACATATATTGTGTTTTTAGCATTTAAAAGGTTCTTTAAAGTTATCAGAAATTTTAAAGCTATGATTGATTGATTGTAAAAAACTGACTTGGGCCCTAATCCAGAAAAGCATTTAAAAACAAGCTTAACTTTAAGCACATGATTTCAGTAGTTCTACTCAGGGGTTAAAATTAAGCATGTGCTTAAATGCTTTGTTGGTTCAATGCCTTAATGCTTAAATAGCTAAGCAAGGAAACAGTGAGAGGCATCAAACTACAGATTCAATGTGCCTCATTCTTCTCTGGAATCTCCATACATCATTTCACAGAACTAAGAACAAACCTCTGGATTCTGACTCCCTGGGATGTAGGGTTTCTTTAAAATCCAACTCTTGCAAATGGACCCTGTCTTTGAGATGTACATAACCTGGATCTGAATTTTGCAGCTTGAGCCAGTCTTTATTCATACAAAGCCTGAGGTCTATCAGTCTTTGTCTGGATAGGGCACTGCTGTGATATTTATCCACACTGCTGTTATGGTTCTGTCTATGGACCTGGAAATCAAATTGTCAAATTAATGGGGTTTTTTGCAGGGTGGGAAGGAAGTTTCCAAAAAGAGGAACACGTCCACAGACCTATCCTCAAACAATTCACAGCTGACACACAGTATTTTATACTGTTTTTGAAATCAATATTCTGTAGGCTTCACAGTAACGTCTTTTTTTTATTCTCTGCCCATATCCCTCACAAATTTCAGTAACACATTTATGTTCCAAATCTGCATTTAATTTAGATTTAATAAGATTTTTATAGTACAGCATATTCATTAAATACTAAGTAATTATTAAAAGCTGTTGAGGATTAGCAACTTTGTAACCAGTACTGGAGAAAGCCATATAAATTATTTAACTTGCTTACATATATACCACCACAGCTGGAGTTCAGCTGAGGCCCTTAAGCTAACAAATCTCCGGTTTAAGGAGCAAGGGACTGATAGAGACCGTCCCCGGTGAGGGGCTCTTGATTCCAAAATTCCCTTCCTCTTTGGACCAAAAGAATCAGAGTGAAATTCAGGCCGTATTGAAGACAATGGGAGTTTTATAGACTAACAGACGTTTTGGAGCATGAGCTTTCGTGGGTGAATACCCACTTCATCAGATGAAACACTTTCATCTGATGAAGTGGGTATTCACCCACGAAAGCTCATGCTCCAAAATGTCTGTTAGTCTATAAGGTGCCACAGGATTCTCTGCTGCTTTTACGGATTCAGACTAACACAGCTACCCCTCTGATATTGGGAGTTTTGCCATTGAATTCAGTGGAGCCAGGATTTCACCCCCAGACTTTGCTGATTTTCTGTCTTCCTCAGTAAATAAGTAATGAAGTAGCCTCTATTAATGTATAGAGTACTCAGAAGTCTGTGGTTTATAGGTATACAGTGGATTAAGTAAAAATGGATACTGTTCATGTGATCTGTATCTGGAGGGTCAGGGGCTCTGATTTGTACTGAGCGGTTAATAGGGAAGATGTAATGGAATTTCCAATCTGTGGAGGGCAGGTAGGTGGGGCAGATTGTCCTTTGAACTGCAAACTGGAATAGTGTTTGGGAAAGAGCTGAATCTCTGGTTGTTATGAGGGTAAAAGATGAAATATTGGTGCTTCTACTCCATAATGGACAGGTAAACTGAAATATGGCCTTTGTCATATGTATAGTGGGCTGCTAGTAATATGTATGAAGTCCTTATTTGTAATCCAAATTGGGTGGCTGTAAAGAGGGTCTCTGTTCTATAAATTGAGGCTAGGCATGAAAGTTAAGGTTGTTCTTGGAATGTGCTTGTGATTTGGGGATTTTTTTACGTGTGTACATTTATTAGAGATTGTATAAACTGTGAGGATATTTGAATATTTATCTATCTTTGTTTATTCTTAAGTTTTATTTAGTATAGGTTTTAGTAAACTATAACCTTCCTTGATCTAATATCTACCAGAAATCTCAGTTAACTCAGTTTTCATCTATTTATAATGCATATGCCCATTTCAACCTACAAATTCACTGCTTATAGGTTCCCTTACTGGCTCTTGGCCCCTGCCCTCCTTGACCCCAAATTCCCAGAAGGCATCTGCTTAGTGCCATGCCTACTTTCTTGGGCCACAAAGGCCTGATGATTCCTGCTTTCTCTTTGCAGATGTTGGTCTTGTGGATCAGACTACAGACATGGGGGAGGAGCTCACACTATGAAGAGCTCTGTGTCAGAAGTAAATCAATTCAGTAGTTTTCTGGCAGCCTGTGCAAATACTCCAAAACAAGCACCCCAGCTAGACAGAACAGAAGACCTTCTAGCTAAGTAAGAGTAATGTAGTTTCAAAATAGTGACAGTTAACTATTGCTGTTGTGAGACAAATCTTTTGACTGTTCAACAGGCGGGTTACAATAGCCAAGTATATTTTATTCTTGTTTTAGGAGACCTACAATACGATAGACAAAACATTAGTAATATTAGACAAAACAAAAGGGCAAAAATTTAAATTTCCCTTTCAAAATATCTATTTTCATTGTTCATTCTAGCTTGACAACTTCTTTTAGTTTGCTGCGTGAAAAATGAAGATTATTTCTCTCAGCACTGAAATCAGGATACAGTGCTTCAGTAAATCAAATCAGTCACAACATGCAGAGTTCGGTATTACAATTTGATAACATCGAGCCATTAAATCTTTCAAAATACCTGCTAACAAGTCAGTAACAGGAAGCTGCTGAAATGTTGATCGACTGATAGCATTGCAGCATTCTGTTCATAAAAGCGCAATAAATTTATTTTTACGTGACCTAGGTAGTAAGTGGCATTTTACTAGCCAAACTGTAAAAGAAGCCTTTGTTTAAAAACTGGAACAAAGTGCTTAAATCATTCTTAAATTAGTACCTGATTTTGGCAGGTTTATCTAGCACTATGTCTGAGGTCTTCAACAACAGTGTCTCTAAGTTAAAAAAAAAAAAAAGTTGGGGGGGGGACCAGGCTTTTATGCGCAGTTGAATATATAATTATTTAAGACATTAATAACAATCTGACTTGATACTCTCATGCTGTCTCTTCTGAACTTTTAACCACTTCTGAATATTTGCTGCGTTACTAAAACCTCTGTCTTACCTGCAAGTATAGGTTGTTATTTAGAGAGCTATATAGAATTTAATAAGGTTTTAGCTCAGAATTGGAGTAACAATAGAAAGGAAGAAAATGATTCAGCTGGAGTTTCAAAGAAAGCTCAGTTTAAAAACTACTGTACCAAGAATGACATGAGAAGTACATGACTGCTATTCATATAGGGCCCACTCCTACTTCCATGGAAATCAATGGAGAGACACGCAGTGACTTGAAAGAAAATTGGATCAGAATCCTCTTTAGCCCCGTCATACAAAATTAAGCTATGGAAAAAGAGAACAAATAGCAAGCACTGGTGAGATAAATGTACACTTCTGAAGACATGGTCAAACTGGATTTATGTCCCATTGAAATGAGTTTGGTTGTCTCATTTGTGTCCCCAGTTGTCCCTATTTAAAGCTATTATACAGTTAGTCTCCATTGCTTGTCAATGTTCAGGGTAGGAAGGATGGTATAATGAATATGGTGCTGGACTGGGAGTCAAGAGGTGTGGATTCATTTCCCAGCTCAGGCACAGACTTGCTGTGTGATCTTGGGCAAGTCACTTAATCTACCTTGTGCCTCAGTTCACCATCTGTAAAATGGGGTAAATTCTTTCCTAACTCACAGGCATGCTGTGAGCTTAAATCTGATGCTGAGATGCTCAGATATAGTGGTGATGACAACCATATCCAGCCTTAAAAATAAAAAAAATCCCGGAAAGGCCCCAAAGTGGAATAGATACTGTATTTTAGCAATTATCTGGAGAAGTTTGCAGAAAGCCTGCCAGAACTTTATTTGGATCTAGCCCAGTGCTATTATTCTTTTCTGAACACTTAATTTCACCAGATTTCACATAAAGAAAACTACCATTCTCCTACTTGTGGTGACCTGGTAACAGCAGGTTAATTGGTGAATAGAGTCGTGACATAGCACGTTCTGACCCTTGTCTCTAACTTCTGATCAGTCACAATTTTTGCATAGACTTGCAGAGCCATGAGGAGAAATTTCTGTCAGTGCCCCATTACTGTCCTGGATATATTGATGGCAGGGCCAGTGCAAGGATGTTTCGCGCTCTAGGNCGGTGCAAGGATGTTTCATGCCCGAGGCAAAACTTCCACCTTGCGCCCTCCACACCCCCCTGCTCTCCCACTCTGTGGCACTTCCCCCCCGATGCTGAGGCACCCCCCCACGCAGCAGCTCCCCCCTCCACCCTGAGGCGCCCCCCTTGCAGCAGCTCCCCATCCCCCACCGTCCGTCCTGAGGCAACCTCCCCTACCCCAGCTCACCCCTGCTCCGCACACAAGCACCCCGAGCATGCCGTGGCCACTTTCCTAAGCTGATTGGTGCCGCAAGCCTGGGAGGCAGGAGAAGTGAAGCAACCACGGCATGCTCAGGGAGGAGGCGGGACAGGGGTGAGCTGAGGCAGGGAGATCCCCTGCATGCCACCCCCCACCTTACTTGCTGCAGACAGCCCTCCCCGCGCTCCCCTGCCCCAGCTCCCTCCACTTAAATGCTGGTGGCAACTGAGGCAGCCGAAGCTGAAGAAAATGGTGCCCCCCCAAATCCTAGTGCTCTAGGCTACCACCTAGGTAGCCTAAATGGTTGCACCGACCCTGACTAATGGGAAGGCAGGTATCCAGGGGCCCATGAATAAGCAATATAAAGAATGCATTATTGAGCAAATGCCAATAAGGAAAGTTAATGAACAAGTGTCACAAAATCAGAGGGAGTCAGAAAAGCTGAAATAGACCCGATACCTATCAGGACTGGCAGTACTAATAGATGGTTCGCAGAGTATGTCATTTGACTGGAGAAGTCTGGAGTGTGTTGATGCTACTGAACAATAGTGCTGCCGCTTTAGGAATGAGTTCTTTAACATGACTAGAACATTAATGGTCAAATTTTAAAAAGGTTTCAACTCCTGTTTTGCAGGTACAGTCAAATAGCTAGACACCTAAATGCCTACCTTTGTGTCTGCAATGAATTATGTGTGCAAAGTTGCACCCACAAAAGATGTTCAAATGTCAGACCATAAATGCTACTCATCATCAGCCATAACCAAAAGCTGAGATGCATTCCTCAAGCACTGAATGCAGGTAATTTGATAAGTTTATTGAGATCTGTTTGGATGAAGAACTAATATTAAAGGAATTCTTTTCATTATCAAATCTTCCTAGTCTGTTAGGATTTATTCAGGCATTTAACTTTCATTATTGTATATGGTTACATTCCCACGTGTCAAGCTGTTCTGGAATTTCATTCTTGGATTTTCTGTCAACCATTCTTGGACAAGAGAAGGGTGGGGGGAGGTGGAGTGGAAGGAATGCTACTATCTTTTAGCCAGGATTTTTTTTTCTTTAAAAAGAGAAATTGTACCATTAAGTAACATGCCAGAAATTAGGAAGTCTCGAGGCTTGGAACAAAGCAGTTCAGCCTGTTAACAACAGATTTCTTTCATTGCTTTGGCATGTCAGTGATTATTCTAATGCAGAGCCTTGATGGAGACAGAATAATGACAGCAGGTACCCGCTGGAGGCAGTGATTTTCCTAAAACTGGCCTCCAATTAATTATGCTTAACAAGTTCAAAGGTCAAAAGCACGGATCTCTGTGATTGGGCACCTTACATAGAGTGCACGATCCGGGGAGGGGCCGTTGACATCTTTGATTTTTCCCACACACAAACTGTTGGTACAAGATGTAATCTGTGGAATGAAAGGGCACTGGGCAGGATGATTGGGGACAGCTGTTCCCCAGAGGCCTTGAACTGCAGAGTCCTGCTACACTAATAATAATGCTCACTTTCCATGGCCCCGGGACAGGAGAGGTGTCAGGCTACAAAGAGACACAGATGGAAGTGAATAGGATTAAGCAGCACTGATTACATATAAGTATTTTTTCACTAATATAATGGCAACACTTAAAAAAAAAAGTTAGCCCTCTCAAAGCAGGTCCGTTTGTTTAAATAATTACAAGGCCAAGTCTGAAAACCTCTCCCCTGTCTGGAGTCTCATCTCTCGCTGGATCCTATTTTGAGTCCAAAGAAAATGAATATTTCAACAGATGTTTTCCCTTTTATTTTTGATACTGAGATAAATGGGCTGAGATTTTGATTCTGATTTTTGTGTGGCTACGAGGCCTGATCCACAACCCACTGAAATCAGTGGTATGACCCCAATTGACTTTAATGGGCTTTGCGTCTGGCCCACAGTGTGCAAGAGCTTCCAGTTGTTTAACTTTTATATAAAGTGCATTTCCACTTTTTATTTGATCTAAAGGAAGAGCAAGTAAAAAAATCTGAATGTATTACTGCATGTATTTTATTGATTCTATCTCGTTCCCAGCTTGACCATCTAGTTACTTAGTGCTAGGGGTGGTGCTGTACATACAGATACATCCTGCTGATTTCTTATTGCAAAGGCACTTTGTTTACTGCATGACACTGAGTTTCTGGAGCAAAGCCATAGATATGGCAGAAAGAGCTGAATAGCAAGTGCAGTTTTCTCTTGATTCCATCATTTGATATGGTGGAAACATAAGAGTTTGTATGTTGCGCCTGTCACTGTAGGTATCTCTGCCTTCCAGTAGTTCATTGAGTGTCGTTACTGATATGGTTTGGATATGAAGCGTCAATGTCTTTCATACCCATAATCAGTTTATCTGTTGCACAACTTGAAATTTTGCAATGTACTTGCTCCTTTAAAATGACAGGTTTCCCATTTTATTATTGCATTTAATGTGAAAAGTGTAACTTTACATTTTGTTATTCAGCCTTTGCCATGGCATACATAGAAGCAAGTGATCAAGTAGAATAGTTACATATAGCCTGAAAATTCCATCATCAGTGTTTTTTGAGCCTCATTGGTCATCCAAGTACAATGATACTCATCTCTTTCTCTCAGCCTACTTTAGAAATCCCTCTCTGGAGACATTTTATTGTATTGAGTACAGTACAATCTGGTTGGTTGGTTGGTTGGTTGGTTGTCTTCAAATACCTCTACCTCGATATAACGCTGTCAGGAGTCAAAAAATCTTACCACGTTATAGGTGAAACCATGTTATATTGAACTTGCTTTGATCCACCGGAGTGCGCAGCCCTGCCCCCCTGGAGCACTGCTTTACTGCGTTATATCCAAATTCGTGTTATATCGGATGGCGTTACATCGAGGTAGTGGTGTATAAGTTTTACAGAAGAAGAAAGAGTATTGGCCCGCAAGGTTCTTCCAAGTTGTGTTAAATTGTGTTCAGGTGGAATTTAAGAGAAGGAGCTGATTTTGTAACTCTCAGTCCTGCATTAGCTAATTTATGTAGTGACTCAGTTTGATTCCTGCGTTACATGTTAATCTTGCTAACTGACAGTGTGAATGGAGCATTGCTCGAGCCAGACATGGAGCATTCACCTGGAATCTATTTAGTCACTACTCTTTCATTCTCCCATAATGATTCTATTTTCTCAGGTGTTTTATTATAGGAAACAGCAGGAATGATTTTCAGTCTGTTCTTTGAATATTTCATAACAAACAGTGTGCCAGCACAAAATCTCCTTGTGTGAGTAGTTACTATCAGAGTCTATTATGCGGCTGGCTTTACACCAACTTGGGTGAAGGTAGGAATGGGAAGTTTCATTTAACTTGTGTGTGTAGAACTAGCGGTATCAGCGTGAAACATACCCAGAGCAGAACATGCATAAACTTTGGGGGAGCAGAGGTCTATATATTCATATCCAAACTTGGTGGCTTATACACATCTCTCATGAGAGTTTTGAAAAGTTTGGTTTGGTTCTCATTTTATCTCAGATTTATTAAGGCATCAAGATTATAGATCAAAGACTTAATTGCGAATCTAGTAAAAATTACTTCACAAATTGTATTACACAGGACCCTCACTTTCGAATAGTTTGTGGTCCAAAGCAACTGTCCATGTACTAAAATTTCCAAATTATTGTGATATGACACAGTAGATTCAAGATCTTATTCAAAACTTAGGGCAACATTCATTTCCAATTGACTAGGAGTCCATATTTTGACTCTTTATACATTCATGTATACGGTGCAGTCTGAATCCCAAAATTACTACTGCAATTCCCCAGGAATTAGCAACCACTTCAGTTGGAAAATACATTTTCAGTTGGATTATTTGGCAAGATTTCCATCTGGAATTGTGATTGTTTTGTCTTTATTATATCAGGCCCAATGATAATTTTCCCCTTACTTTGACATTTAGAGCTATGGAAATTGCTGGCCTTCTTTCTCTCTCAAAGTATCTTTCACGTTGTTTTGCCTCTTTATTGGAAATGCCATTACCCAGACCATGCAGATCATTTTAATGCAAACTGGATTTCAAAAGGCAATAGTCCAGCCATTGAGTCCATACAGCATCTGGGTAAGAGCCAGACCAAGAGGATAAGTGCACTGGAGCAATTTGGTATGCTCAGTGCCTTTACTTTTTTAATACCGCTTTACTACAGTACAAATATAGACGAAGGAAATCTCTCACTGCACAGTACACAATATTTACATTAACATAAACAATTAAAGAGGATAGAAAATAAAATGGTCCTAATCAGATAGGTCAACATATAAGAGTTCCAGCCTTCAGGCAAACAATCTTGTAACAATCACTCAGTTATTACTGTTGTATAATACAATAAAATCATTAGTTAAAGATGTATGTCAAGCACAATTAAAACTCCAAAATACAACAATTAAGTACATCTGGGCAATAACAGTTCCTGGTGGATTTCATTAAAATATCTGGTGATCTAGCTAAATGAATATAACATGAACTCTTTATTCTTGCATCTTTCTTTGGATATAAGAGTTGCATACTGTAGCAGTGTCTTAAGAACTAACAACAGGCACACTTGAAATGACTTGGAGGTTTGCTTAAATAATCACAAATTGGAGTGCTTTTCTGAATCCACTCTGAACTTCCTAAGTCTGGCAGTCTTGGAAGAACAGATATTCTTGTGCTATTTCTGAATCATAAAGCTAGAAGCATACAAGGATAGCATTTCTCATAATTACGGTATTTATTTTTTTTTGCTTCTATGCCAAGTTGGAACTTTGCATGTAGAAGCCCTAGAAAATGAAAACAATAGGCCTAATTCACCACTCTATTACTCAGTTTTGTGTTGGTGAAAATCCATTGTTTTCAGTGCAGTTACAGTGGCGTAAAAACGCGAGTAATATTGTAGCGCCTATTTAAACCTCAAAAAAATTGTGTTACATTTGGTTTGAGTTTTGAAAAGTTTGGTTTGGTTCTCATTTTATCTAAACTGGTTGAGTAATTTTGTCTTCATTGTATAGGGTAGTATTTTGTTTTGTTTGTTTGGAAACGGTTTACATTTTTCTATATCTGAAAAGAGGAGAAGGAGTGATTTGATTTGATTTTTTAATAAGAAAATTACATTTTACATTGCATTACAAATGTGCAATATCTGTTCATTCCCACTACTGAATCATCAGTTTTCCCCCACAGCCTGACTGTAGCCTCAAAAGTGATGGGACTTTGATTCTGTCAAGCTGTATATTTTAGTTGATTTGAGTGAGATTTTTAACTAGGCCAAAGCCAAGACACAGCAGGCATACACAGTGGCAATTTCATGGGCACGTGGCTTGCTTTTCTGACACAGGCAAACACTGACAAGCTGCCAGTCTTACCATGTTTGTTTAGGTAACCTGGAATGCTGTATTATCACAAACTTCATAGGGAGTTTTAGCTTCAAGCACACATACAAGTTATTACCATGTTCCTGCAATCAGATCTACCTGGGCCAGCCCTTACACCTTTGAAGAGCCTCTAAAGAGAATGGGACTCACACAGGTGAAAAAGCCCACCTGTGTGTACCCAATGGCAGGACTGGAGCCTCTCTTTACAGTCCCTCTCAACACCCCACTCAGAGTATGTCTGTACTGCCATCATGGGGTGTGGACGTACTCAAGCTAGTGTTAATCTAGCTATCTCAGTTACCGAGTAATGAAGCTGTGGCAGCGCACACTTCAGCCTGGGCTGTACAAGCTCACCCTGACCCCTGGGCTAACTTGTGCTGCTGCAGCCTCACTGCTCTTGTACCCAAGCTAGCTAGATGAAAGGTAATTTGCGAATCCCTGTTCAAGCTATCCTGTGATTGCAATATAGACTGTGAAAGTAGAATGAATTATATTGTGAAAATAGAAAGGATTAAAGAAATGCTGTCTGTACCTTTAAGCAAAATTGTTGGAATGCTGCAATCCAGGTGTCAGGAATACAGACATTAACATAGAACAATTGCACCGTTTAAGGGCAATTGGTGAAGTATTAGCCTTAGATCCATAAGAGTTAGTAAGGAAGTAGGATATGCATGCTGTGCCCCAGGTGAATATTACTGTTTTGCTTTCTTTGTCCCTTTGTCTAATTCCCGCTCTTTTATCTGTATAAATAAGATAGCTTGTGTCTTGCATGGTGCTCACATTATCTGAGTGTTATTAGCAGAGCGCTGTGCTAATAAAACAGAGTGATCTGACAAACTGTGAGTCCTGAATCTAACTTTGACAAGACATACCCTCAGAAACTATTGCCATTTGCATCTCCTTCTACCCCTTGGTCTTTGCACTCTGCTGTCTCCTTGTCTGCCCGCTATTGCTCTTAACTGCTCACAGCTGCATACTGCACATGAGTAAGAAGTAGTCTGAGGGTTTGTCTACATGGCCCCGCAGTGTGAACTACTGGAGCATGAATTGCTGTGTGTGATAAAATGCTGTGCTGTAACTATCCTGTGCAGATCTTGCTAGCGCATGCTAAAAGGTACGTACATTTCAAATGGAGCTATGTTAATGTGAACTAGGCACCTTTCTGTTCACGCTAGCAAGGTCGACACCAGGCAGTAACACTTCAGTGCGCATTCCAACTCTCAGACACTGCAGGGCTGTGTAGACAAGTCTTAAGAAGCTGACAAAGGTATGCTAAGCCTTCGTGGATCGGGATATTTACCTCTCCTAGTGTCCGCTCAGTGTTCTGATGCTAAATTGAATGGGGAAAGCTGTTGTTTTGGAAAGTGACTAGAGAGCAGATTTCTGTGTAGTTTACTAATTGTTATTGAATGAGTGCTCATGATCAGGGTTGTCCCTAGGCATACACAGAATACGCAACTGCATAGAGCACAATGAAATTTGGGACACCAAATTGCCCCAAATTTCATGGTGCCCTACACAGCTGCGTGCTGCATATGCGGCAGCGCCAGCTCCAGTGACCAGCCCTATCCCTCAGCTGGCCCCCCAGCAGGCTGCGCCCACTGCAAGGGGCAGGGCCATGCCTAGTGGGTGTGGGGCCCTGGACAACTCCCTCTGCCCCACCTCTTAGCTTTCCCCTTTGCTTCGCCCCTGGCCTGGCCCCATTCCACCTCTTCCCCCAGTGACCCCACACTCACTGGCAGTGGTGGGAAGCGGAGCAACCCGGCCCCAGCCTGCTGTGCTCCACCAGCTCCCAGCCACATTGCCTCGCTTCCCACTGCAGGTGAGTGTGGGGAAAGACCCCTTGCCCCAAAGCCCCCTCCCCTGAGCAACAAGCGACACGGCTGGAGCCAGGGCGAGGGCCAGTCTGGGCCCGTGTGGACCCCCAAAATAGCCCTCCACAGCTCCTGCCTCCCGGGCCCCACAGGCCTTGAGTGCAGCCTAGACCCCGGGGTGGGGGGAGCAGATGCCCCCCATGGAGGCCTGGAGCCCCACAAAGTCCCCTGGGACAGCCCTGCTCATGACTGATTGACAACACTGGCTCTGTCCTTATAGCACATACACCACAGGCAATTGCAGATCAGTCTTACCCAAAGTCTGTATGTCTCTAGGGTACTTATGGCCCCATCACTGTAGTACCTGGGTGCCTCACATTGTTTAATGTATGTATCCCCCACCCTGTGAGTCAGCACAGTGCTATTATCCCCATTTTACCAAGAAGGAACTGAGGCAAAGTGAGGCTAGAAAACTTGCCCAAGGTCACATGGTAAGCGTGTTGCAGAACAGGGAAATGAATCAAGATCTCCCAAGTCCTAGGCTAGTGCCCTAGCCATTGGACAGTCCTTCCTCACCTACTTCCTTCTTATGTCCCGAACTCAACTGATTACTGGAGGGACTGCCATTCACCCTTTGTGCCCATCCAGCCCTTGGGATGTTGAGGGTGCCAGATGCGATGGTAGACTTTTTTATGAGGTGGATATATGTCCACTTAAGTAACTGGGCTGAGTTCATCATTTCATTTCAGAAGCCACTTAACAACCAGAGAGTAAAAGTTTCACATTCCATTGCTAGTCCTCTAAATCTGGTTTTATATCTAAGTTTAATAGGCTCTAGGACTGGAAGGGACCTATAGAGGTTATTGAGCCCAGTCCCCTGCCCTCATGGCAGGACCAAATACTGTCTAGACCATCCCTGATAGACATTTATTTAACCTACTCTTAAATATCTGCAGAGATGGAGATTCCACAACCTTCCTAGGCAATTTATTCCAAAACCACCCTGACAGTTAGGAACTTTTTCCTAATGTCCAACCTAAACCTCCCTTGCTGCAGTTTAAGCCCATTGCTTCTTGTTCTATCCTTAGAGGCTAAGGTGAACAAGTTTTCTCCCTCCTCCTTGATGACACCCTTTTAGATACCTGAAAACTGCTATCATGTCCCCTCTCAGTCTTCTCTTTTCCAAACTAAACAAACCCAATTCTTTCAGCCTTCCTTCATAGGTCATGTTCTCTAGACCTTTAATCATTCTTGTTGCTCTTCTCTGGACCCTCTCCAATTTCTCCACATCTTTCTTGAAATGCGGTGCCCAGAACTGGACACAATACTCCAGTTGAGGCCTAACCAGCGCAGAGTAGAGTGGAAGAATGACTTCTCGTGTCTTGCTCACAACACACCTGTTAATGCATCCCAGAATCATGTTTGCTTTTTTTGCAACAGCATCACACTGTTGACTCATATTTAGCTTGTGGTCCACTATAACCCCTAAGATCCCTTTCTGCCGTACTCCTTCCTAGACAGTCTCTTCCCATTCTGTATGTGTGAAACTGATTGTTCCTTCCTAAGTGGAGCACTTTGCATTTGTCTTTATTAAACTTCATCCTGTTTACCTCAGACCATTTCTCCAATTTGTCCAGATCATTTTGAATTATGACCCTGTCCTCCAAAGCAGTTGCAATCCCTCCCAGTTTGGTATCATCTGCAAACTTAATAAGCATACTTTCTATGCCAACATCTAAGTCATTGATGAAGATATTGAACAGAGCGGTCCCAAAACAGACCCCTGCGGAACCCCACTTGTTATACCTTTCCAGCAGGATTGGGAACCATTAATAACTACTCTCTGAGTACGGTTATCCAGCCAGTTATGCACCCCCCACCTTATAGTAGCCCCATCTAAATTGTATTTGCCTAGTTTATCGATAAGAATATCATGCGAGACCGTATCAAATGCCTTACTAAAGTCTAGGTATACCACATCCACCGCTTCTCTCCTTATCCACAAGACTCGTTATCCTATCAAAGAAAGCTATCAGATTGGTTTGACATGATTTGTTCTTTACAAATCCATGCTGGCTATTCCCTATCACCTTACCACCTTCCAAGTGTTTGCAGATGATTTCTTAATTACTTGCTCCATTATCTTCCCTGGCACAGAAGTTAAACTAACTGGTCTGTAGTTTCCTGGGTTGTTTTTATTTCCCTTTTTATAGATGGGCACTATATTTGCCCTTTTCCAGTCTTCTGGAATCTCTCCTGTCTCCCATGATTTTCCAAAGATAATAGCTAGAGGCTCAGATACCTCCTCTATTAGCTCCTTGAGTATTCTAGGATGCATTTCATCAGGCCCTGGTGACTTGCAGGCATCTAACTTTTCTAAGTGATTTTTAACTTGTTCTTTTTATTTTATCTTCTAAACCTACCCCCTTCCCATAAGCATTCACTATGTTAGACATTCCTTCAGACTTCTCAGTGAAGACCAAAAACAAAGAAGTCATTAAGCATCTCTGCCATTTCCAAGTTTCCTGTTACTGTTTCTCCCTCCTCACTGAGCAGTGGGACCTACCCTGTCCTTGGTCTTCCTCTTGCTTCTAATGTATGATAAAAAGTCTTCTTGTTTCCCTTTATTCCCATAGCTAGTTTGAGCTCATTTTGTGCCTTTGCCTTTCTAATTCTTGCCCCTGATGCATTCCTGTGTTGTTTGCCTATATTCATCCTTTGTAATCTGACCTAGTTTCCATTTTTATATATGACTCCTTTTTATTTTTTAGATCATGCAAGATCTCGTGGTTAAGCCAAGGTGGTCTTTGCCACATTTCTCTATCTTTCCTACCCAGCGGAATAGCTTTTGCTTTTGGGCCCGTTAATAGTGTCCCTTTGAAAAAAAACTGCAAACATTCTCCTCAGTCGTTTTTGTTTTTCCCCTCAGTCTTGATTCCCATGGGACCTTACCTATCAGCTCTCTGAGCTTACCAAAATCCACTTTCCTGAAATCCATTGTCTCTATTTTGCTGTACTCCCTTCTACTCTTCCTTAGAATTGCAAACTCTATGATTTCATGATCACTTCCACCCAAGCTGCCTTCTACTTTCAAATTCTCAATGAGCTCCTCCCTATTTGTTAAAATCAGGTCTAGAACAGCTTCACCCCGGTAGCTTTTTCAACGTTCTGAAATAAAAAGTTGTCTGAAATGCAGTTCAAGAACTTACTGGATAGTCTGTTCCCCACGGTGTTATTTTCCCAACATATATCTAGATAGTTGAAGATAATTTCCCTGGCTTTTACAGATAAAGCATAAAAAGTTCAAATTCTTTCTCCACTAGTCATTTTTAATAACACTAAAAAGACATAACCTCTTTTTGATAGAAGATTTTATTTGTGCTTCTTTCTAACCGCTTGCTCTATACTTTGCTTGAAATCAAACCAACACTATTGAAATCGCATTTGCAATTCACACAGACATGTAAATCACTTTCAGGTTAGGCAATGGATCTGAGATTGAAGTAAGCACTGCATAGAATTTTGCCAGTGCGAACTTTTCCATTACACATCAAATGATCATTTTAAGCATAGCAGCCATTATCACATCTAATGGAAAACAGAAATAAGAGAGCCTGATAGGTCATTGGTATGTAAAATGTTCCCTTTGGCATCCCAACTGCAGACAAACACAACTAGATGCTAATTTACTCATGTTCCGAAAGACAAATTGCAAAGCATCTGATATCAGTAATCTTGCAATATTTCTGAGAAGAAGGTTTTTACATCACAGGTGGGTCCCAGGCATTTCTCAAGTAGGTCACCAGGGAGATTGTATTTCAGGTCAGCATCTTAATGACTAGTTGCTTTGCGATGCTAAAGAATTCCATATGTCACTTCTTTCCTACCTAATGCTTTATGAAAACTGTCAGAAACATCTCTTGGAATTTTTCAGAACTGTTGAGGGTTTGCAGAGGTAAATAACTGTAATTGTACTACACAGTTTGTGAACAAACACTAGCAATAATTATTTTTGTATAGTGCAATGCAGCTTTTCTGCCATTTGAACAGAAATTGACAAGTTATTGTTTTACATATTTTGGCAGCATATGAAAAGATTTTCCATAAACACAGCCTCACTTAATTGTTTACCAGCATCTCCTATTTTGTTTAATGTAAGAACAGGCAGCTATGACATTTGTTCTTCCAAATCAAGAAGCCACTGAAATAAGGATGATGGGCTGGTCAGCCTTCCACATATTTCCAGGGAAGCCAGTCACCAGAGCTGTAATTAGCTATTTTTGCGCCAGAGACAAGAATATAAAATTGCACCCTCCCCCCTCCATATAATTTCATAATAGTTACTTTGTAAAAAAAAAAAAGAAAGAAAGAAAAAAGAAAAATACGTAAATAATAATAATGATAATAGAATGTTTTTTTTATTTTTATCATAAGATCTATGTACAAAATCAACTAATACATATAAGGTAGGAAAGAGTTCTGTGGCACCTTACAGACTTAAGAAACATATTGGAGCATGAACTTTCGTGGGTGCATCCAATGAAGTGGGTATTCACCCACAAAAGTTCATGCTCCAATACATTTGTTAATCTTTAAGGTGCCACTCTTTGCCGGTTTCACAGATCCAGACTAACACGGCCACCCCTCTGATACTCTACATATAAGGTGTGCATCATAGTGCATCATGAACTGTGGGGGTTGGGGTTGGGGCTCGCAGCCACGTATCCTTGTTGGGGTCAGAGCTCACAGCCCGGCACAGCAGTCAGGGCTCGTAGCCCCGGAGCTCCACACAGGGGTTGGGGTCAGGGCTCGCAGCTCACAGCCGCGTGCCTGGGTTGGGGCTTGTAGCCCCGCTGCTCCACACAAGGGTAGAGGCTCATAGCCATGCATCGTGGTCGGGGTGCACAGGAGTCGGGGCTCACAACTTGCAGCCGCGTGCCGGGGTCGAGGCTCACTACCCCCCACATAACCAGGTTGCGACCCCCCCGAGGGGTTGCGACCCCCAATTTGAGAACCAATGCTTTATCATTACTGTAGGGTGTATTCTACTTATTTTCCATTTACATTGTACATTTGTCATGATGCCATGTGCATATTATGTGACTATAATTTTTCATAAAATAATAAGAATTAAAAAACTTTATTTGTCTTTTTCTGCACCCCTCAGCTTTGCGCACCCAAAGCAAGTGCCTCACTCACCTCGCCCTTGTTACAGCACTGCAAGTCACCGGCACCACATTGGGAGTTAATTGCCTAGTGAATATATTATGATCAAAGAGCTATAAATTTGGTGCACAGGTGCTGCACATTTTAACTACAGGAACAACTACCTAACATTTGAAAGTAAGAAGAATTCACTTGATGACATATTTTTGAGACTACTTTGAGTGTTATTTGGCAAATGTTAGTGACTGACAAAAATATTAGTACCCAGAAATTTGCTGGCACAAAATTTTTTTCTTTTCTGTTTTCTTTTTGGATTGGGGGCTGAGAGGCATTTAGAAGGGATAGACTCCAGATGTCAGCTGGAAAAAAATTCCAAGCTGATCCCAACAGAGAATGCCCGGAATCAATAGACTCTATATTCTAACAGTATATGAGTTTCAAACCAGACTTTCAGTTCTGTTTAAGAAAGGCATTATCTGTGCTAGGAGCTATTCTGTTTTCTGACTGTATTTGTATTACAGGCTTATTCATATTCAGAGGAAATGCCCTAGGTCAGCAAGTGTTCAGCTAGGTAACCCTGAGGTCAGGTTTAATTGCCCTAAAAGGTGGCACATGGCAATGAATGAGCTGTAATGATTTAGATAGTATCTATTTCACTTCAAGAAGTTTCTACTCTGAAGAGACCTAATCGAAAGTAATCTGAAAATTAGGGAAAATAAAAACCATGCCCACAGTTACCTAAATACCTATTTCCTTGCATTTTATGCCCTAAATAACCTCATTCCTGAGAAGTTTAATTTTTCCCTTCTGTCAATATGCAATTGCCTGGGAGAAATGTTTGATCACAATCAAGCATTTTAAAAGCTGTGACTGTTAAAATATTATTGTTCCAATAAAGAATATCAGAGGGGAAAGTGTCAAATAGAAAGGAAAGGAGGCTAGCAAAGAAAACATTGTATGCATGTTCCATGGGAATTCTACTCATGCAGTATTACTTTAGTTCTTATTAAAATACACCGAAAAATATAAGACATCCAGTAGCCTTTATTTAACCTCCTTCCATTCTCACAAATAAATAATAATATATACTTACAGGCAAATTTTAAATTTTTTTTTAGCTACCTTTAAATAGGGCTGGTGAAAAGCTAGAGAAAAGCCTCCTGAACTGGATCTGGGCTCTGCCAAAATTTGAGGTGTGTATTTCTGAGTGTTGGTTTGATCCTTCTCTAATAAGAAGCAATGTAGTTCTTGTCGTTATCGCTCCTAGAATCAGACAGTGTGTGTTTTATCTCCATTTTTACATATATGTATGTTTAATTCCGCTTCACACCATTCTCCTCTTCTCCTTTCAGGTGGGAGAACGGGGAGGGGAAGTAGTATAAATGACACAGTCATGATCATGTAAAGTACAAGTTACTAGCGCTTAGTGTATTGCAATCTTTAATTTGGAAAGCTGATCATTTCTTCCTTATGGCTCTGATTCATTTAAGCATGTGCTTAAATTTAACTGCAATGGGACTTTAACATGCTAAAGTGCTTTGATTAATTGGGGCCTAGTAGAAACAAATTTTGAAAAGAAAAATATATGTGTAGTTGGAGGAAAAGGAGCAATTTGATTTCTGTCTTGTCATTCATGACTTTTTTTTCTTTAATATAGCTAGACCGGTAGCTGTTTAGCTATGTAACAACTCATCATGTGTTCAAAGGTATATGAAGAAAGCTAACATATAAAATTATGGCTGCTTTATAATACCAGCAATTTATAAAATAAGGTAGGATTATATTAACCCTTGGAGTGCCAAGCCTGCGAGGAGAGCAAAGTAGTTTGATATATAGGAACTAGGAGAATTTTCAGACATAGGAGACAGTATTAGGCTAATGTGAGCTATAAACAAGCTTATCACTGGTTTAAATTCCAGAATAAAATCTACCAGCAGAAGACTGTAGTTATACTCCTCAAATGTAATTTATAGTGTACTGTCAACAGCTTTCATTAAAGTTTGTGTTTTGGGACCAGACAGGAAAAGCTCCTGTCAATGATGTCTTACCTCTCAAATCAAATAGAAGGGAACGTTATTTTTATCTGATAGTAGACATAATTATCCAGAGGTCATTGTTTGGCCTACTAATTTAATTAATTTTTTTTTAAACTTTAAGGGATCACTTTAAAAGTAAAAAATGCTAAATAAGTAGAAAGAGAATAGAAATGTTGGGTGGGGGGTGTTTTCAAGGTATTTTTAATGTACTGGGGAATTAATAAAAAGCTACTGATCTTTTTTGGTGTCTGACTGTTTGTTTCTTCTATAGGTTTAAACCAAACCATATTTTTAGCGTTTTGTTAATCCGTCCAATTTATTGACATAACTATTTTATTTTACTGGCAACCACAATTTTTTATCTTCTTAAATAGTTGCAGCCTAACACTTTTAGTCACACTTAGCCTTCAGCATTCTTTATGGTATGTATATTGTACATGTTTCTAGAATGTGAAATCCCAAATTCATCATGCTAGCTGGGAAGTCGTTATTATGTATCTGAAAGAAACAGGCCCATTTCTGTTCTTATTTACACCAGTGTAAATCACCAGTGAGATCAGTGGAGTTACTCTGCATTTGGCTCATAAACTTTGAGCCAAAGTTTATGACTCTGTATAGTAAGAGGCAATTTAAATCCTCATTCTGAATTAAACCAGGAGATAGACTCACTAAATCTGTACAGGATGGTATAAATTATGCCTCCCTGTGTCAGCTGATACCCCTGCAGCCTCAAGGGGGTGGAGTTCAAGCCAAGAGAGAGCAGGTGGTGTTCCTGCCGCCTGTCCTCCTATGGGGTTTCTACTAGGAGAAAGGGGTTTAAGTAGCAGTCAAGGACCTCTAGGAATTTTGCCAGTAGAGACTCTTTAGGTAGTGCACTAAACTAGAGAATCCCATGCTCTTCTGGGCCACTGCTGCCCATATTTTGGGTTGTGCTATTCCCTTGAAGGTTTACCAACAGAAGGGAGGTTTGTGGCAGCAAGTATATTTGGGCTGTTGCATGTAGCAAGGTGTGCTCTGATATTTCAGTGTGAGACTATCAGCTACCATGCAGATAGTGAAACGTGAGCACATGCCAGATGCTCTAACTCAGAAATGATCGTTACAGTATTGACCAGAATTCTTCCACATTGCCACTTTGACTCTAGCTCCAACACAATAGCACTAGAAATCACTAGATTTCCAAGTTTCACTAGTTCAAAGGTTTCTCCTTCACTTCCTCCATCCCCTGTTCAGAACCATGTTATGTCCTTGAAAATTCCTATGTAATCTAATGGGTTTTACAACTATTATTCTAGAAACCAATAGAATTTAGACAGCCTTTCTATGGAAGGTCCAGCAATGTTGAATAATGGGGGGTTCCCATCATGCAATTTATACTTGTACAAAAATAAAACATGGCTCCCTTGGTTATTCGTTTATTAAGCCCCAGGAACAAAATGTTAATTCCCATTCCCTCACAAATATGTGGTTGTTACACAAGATTACATTAAAGGAAAGAAGAGAATATTGAACATCAGAACCACTCAGATAATTTTATGTGCTTGAATGAGAGCTGGACCCTCAAGCTTAAAATAAAGGGGGCGTGGGAGTAGTTTAAGTAATAACCTGAAAATTCCTTGAAGGTCTTCCAAGAAGTATTGAAGATAAGAAAATGGAAATAGTCTAAGACAGTGGTCCCCAACCTTTTTCGTCTGTCAACGAGCCACCGAGGACTGTGACCGGTGGACAAGCATCCACCGAAATACCGCCGAGAAGCAGCAAAGTCAAGAGGCATCGCCACCGAAAATCAGCAGCATTTCGGCGGCGACGCCTCTTGATGACACTGCTTTTCAGCAGCAACACCTATTGTCGTTGCCGCTTCTTGGTGGTATTTCGGTGGATGCTTGTCTGCCGGCCAGTACGCAGGTGCACATAGATGTCCCGGCGGATGCCATAGCACCTGCGGGCACTGTGTTGGGGACCACTGGTCTAAGACATGCTGGATACTTGTAGAAAGGAAAAGAAAAGTATCAAAATATTTCTACAGAAAAAGTCACTGTGTGTACAGTATTCAAGATGATTAGCTTCTTTTCATGTTACAAGACTGAACTAATCTTTTTGTCATGTTTCTTCTTTAATTTTATCTTCGTTGTTGCTCTTAGGACAAATGTCAGGAAGGGCTGGTGGCTTTAAGGAGTTCTGTGTTTAAGGAAACCAGGGAGTTTGTGGCTACCAGCGAGTCCATCCCCTCGCTCTGCTGCTTGGATTCAGCCAATTAGTGAGAGGTCAGTTAGACTTGTAGAGCACATAGAGTGGAAGAGGCTGTCTGTGCAGACAGTTGTGAGGAACTCGACGGAGAACAGCATCAGCTACTAGTTAGTTCTAACCCTATTTTATGCTTCCGTGAGGGGAGAAAAAATTGACATGGTGAATGGTCGTATGCTGTTTTCTGTGGAGGGAAAAATTGGCAGAGTTAAGATTTTTTGCATCCCGTCACAAAGTTTGGAATATTGAATGCATTTTTTGATGTCCCCCTGTGTGCTTTTGTCAAAGCAGCATGGCACCATGTGTGCACATTTTAAATTATTTAAATCATTTGTGGTTCAACAAAAATTCAGCTTTCATCTTTTTATGTAAAACAGGCACAAATAGTTTCCAAACAGGCACTGTGAGTCCTTGCTCTGTTTTAATGGCGTGAAAGAATTTCGAGTTACTGAAATCCCCTTCCCTTAGCACCTGAACACAAGGATTCTTCTGGGCTTTAAAAAATGCTGCCCTTACAATGTTGTTTCCTTCAAGCCTTCAGCGAAATTCATTTCTTTTATCACATCACTATGCAACTTCTTTCTCCATGGGTTAATAGATACCATTCTGTGGATGTAACCATAGCTATTGCTTTTGGGGCCACCCCAGACCAAATGGTGCCCCAGATGAGGAGCATCTTTGGCAATCCCCCACCTTCATTTCTTAAACTCTTGAATGTCTTATTTTTTATTGTGTTTGTAGCCCATTTCATGACCCCGATGCACGATTTGCATGCAGTATTTATCCCTGACATATAAGATGATAAATGTGCACACTAGGATCTGTAAATCTGAATTTATTTATGCAACATATTTATTCAACACAGAGGTCTTTATCATTGATGTCCGAACATTCCCATGTGTCAGCGTCTGGTGAAAGTCCGTACAATTGTTTAAGAGTGTTTCCCTCTCTGCCAGCTGCTTACTAAGCTCACCCAGGTCTTTTTGTGATGCTTCATTTGTCCAAAACTTTCCTCAGTGGACACTCAAGCAGGGTCAATAAGTGAGCAAAAAAACTCTGTCTTGAATTTTTCTTCTGAGTTTCTCATCACCTCATCTCTGCCCTCATAATCAGACTGGCTCTTCTTATGATGAATATGAATTTCCTTGAAGACAGGCTCAGCTCCTAAGTTTTCTGCCATTTCTTTGGCAGTGGTGATGGTATATACAAATCCGTTGTCTCTGTAGGCCACAACAAAATCAAGGCAGCTTCTCATCAAAGTAGAAGCAGTTACGATGTCCATTGATTGAATTTGTAATTCCTTGCTTACAATGATTACTTGGAACAGGATATCAGGCCAAACCACAACTGAGACCAGAAATTTGAGGTTAGTGATCTGGTTTGCCAGGCTTTGTGCCTCTTGTCAGATTCTAGCCTCAGCTTTATTTGACTGCACCAGTTCCATCACAGCATTGTAAACCTCAGTAACTTGGTACCTCACTGGCCTTACGCTGTAAATGTAGCTCTCCCAGCAAGTGTCACTTAGCAGCTTCACAGTCAGATTTGTAACATTGTCCATGAGGAGCTTCCACCTGATAGCTCATGCTGAAAACAGGATGTATATCCCTTGCATTACTCCGACGAGAGATACTGAATCTAAAGAAGATAATGCTGCATCTGACACAATCAAGTTGAGGGAATGGCAGCCACAAGGCATGAAGAAAGCTCTTGGATTCAGCGCAAGGATCCTTGTCTGGATGCCACTGTTTCTTCCCTTCATATTTGCACCATTGTTGTAGCCTTGTCCTGAAGCTTTATTTTATTCTCATTTAAAACATTCATAAACAGTTCTGTTAGGCCTTTTCCACAGACCGAAAATGATAAAGTGTTCCTTTACCTATAGGCACTGACTCCGTAGGTGCTCCGGGGCTGGCGCACCCACAGGAAACAATGGTGGGTGCTGAGCACCAACTGGCAGCCCCCCTATTAAAACCTCTCACTCCCCCCAGCACCTTCTGCCTGCCAGTGGGCCCCACCGATCTGCGTCTCCCCCTCCCTCCAAGCGCCTGCCACGGATCAGCTGTTTCACGGTGTCCAGAGGCTCAGTAGAGAGGAGCGAAGGCGCAGCGCACTCAGGAAGGGGGAAGAACTGGGCGGGAAAGGGGCAGGGCAGGGGCAGGAAGTGGCGGGTCGAGGGAAGAAGCAGGGTGGGATTGGAGTGAGGGGGGCTGGGCGGAGCTGGGGGAGAGCCTACCTCGGCAGATTAGAAACTCAGCTCCTATGTCTTTACTTGGATACAGCCATCCTTGTTGTCAACAAATCTTATTGTCAATGACATATATTCACTGTGACTAATGTTACGAAAACAGTCCATTATTAGTACTTTGCTTTGCAAAGCCACATCAACATGTTATCAAGCACCTTCCTTGCCATAAGGTCAATCAATTTTGTTTTGAAATGTTTTGCTGCAGTAATGGTCCATAGCTTCTTGACATAGGTGCTCACGCATGACATCATCGTATTTCCCAAGAAGCTCTACCAAACCAAGGAAATTACCCTTATGTTCAGTGAACAACTAATCCAATGAGCACCAGAAAGCCAAATTATTCTTTGCAAGGAAGAGGGTAATTGAGAATAGATGCCTGAGCCCATTTCTTCAATGCTGGATTTGGCCGGGTGACTTTTCATGTTGCTTCAGAGCATCAGCTAAGTTATGCCAGTAATTGTACCTGGAAAGCGCAAGCAATGATTTGGCATTCTTGTCAAATATTTTGCAACAAAACCAGAACACTTTGTCAGTTGATTTCGAGTAAACTTGCCAGTGTCGATTCAGTTTCTCACCATTCTCGAGCACTCTCTTGCAGTATGACTTTGAGAAGTATTGCTTCTACTCATTTACTGGAAACATCATATTCTTGATTTTGCCCAGCGTATACAATCAATATCAGCAGAGTTTAGGATCGCCAGCTATAAAGCAGGATCTGATGTATCAATCTGTGGCATGCAGTGTTTCTCACTGTTGCTTCTGCCATCATGTGAGGCTGATTCTTCTTTGTTGTTTCTCCCCTTTCATGTAAACCAGATTATTCTTTGTCATTACTCTCCTTTTCATGTGAGCCACATTCTTCTTTATCACTCACTTTATCTTCTTTATCATCACTCTCCTTTACACCACCAGGAAACACGGACAATTCTCCATCGCTTTCCTCACATTTCATTCCTTATCTTCAGGTAAATCTGCTAAATCCTTAGTAATAGGACTTCTACCATTTGTGCTTCACTCCTCAATTTCTCCTGCACTGGTATGATCACTACTGCTGGTCTATGTTGTTCTTTTTCAGGTATTTTCCCATCAAATTTGTCCCAAACTAGATTGCAGTTGAGCTTTTTGCTTCCTATACTGAGCTCCTGGAGGCCTTTTGGAGGGCATCTTTTATTTTCTATTGGGGAAAATAGACAGTATTAGGGAGAGCAAAAGTCTTTGCTCCTTCGTCTTAGAAAGAAAGTCATCAAACATGTTAAGCATGGCAAAAGAAGTAACAATATTTCTTTTATATTGTTGCATAGATAGAGGTTTGATAGACATCTCTGGCATCTCATTAAATATGTCCTTTATTAGTCGCTACTTAAATTCTTCAAGTCTTAAAACACAAGTACACTTTCACAATTACACAGTAAAACAAGGTTCACAATATTGCAGCTATTTTCTCTTTTGTCGCTAACAACAAAAACAGCAATCAAGAGGCGCCTCCCAAGTCCGGCACCCCAGGTGATTGCCTGGGTCCTCTGCCCCTAAATCCAGCCCTGATTGCTTTTCTCCTTTAGAGATAAAGGTTGAGATTTTCAAAGCAAGAACTTAAACAAAGGAACTTAAATATATCTTTTCCATTCCATTTAAAGATGCATGTCTTAACTCCAAAACTACTTTCAAAATCTCAAACGACACAACCACACACACAAACCCCAATCTCTGTGATTTCCTATGACCATTTTCCTTCTGATTTTGGATCACCATGTTTTTAAGCAATACTTTCATGGTATTTACAAATGACATTTCTAACTTTTTTCTTAAGTGTTAAAAAGGACATAACAATGGAATTAAGAAATAAACAAAGAAGTCTCCTTGCAGTAGATGCTATGTATGGTCAGTCAAAATGAACTAAATGGAACTCAGTCAAATTTGCTTTAAATGCTTGTCATCTTTAAAGCCTGATGTATATTGAACATTTGTATGACCTTTAAGTTCTGTGCTTCTGTTGCCAAAGTTATGTTCTTTGGAATGGAAATCTTTCTTTTTCTTTTTCTTTAATCTGGAAAATACATGCACTACACATGGAGAAATTCTGTGACACAAGACAGTGGAGAGTGGAACCATCAGCCAAATACCTCTGAACCTTCCTATATGAGAAAGTGCATTTGTTACTGTTTCTTTTTCTGTTACCATCCAGGCAAATTGTTGCAAAACAGGGACATTTTAAAATATAATTTGCATTTGTTAAGATATCGATCCCAGTTGCACTACTTAAGGCCTGGGAGTTTCCTCAAATACAATAACTATGTTTACATGCAGTAGTCAGAGAGGAAATTACATGTGAAAGCACTCTATATGGAGATGGTATTTTGTTGCAATTATACATAAGCCATGTGTTTACATGGAGTTTTTAAGGAGAATTCAAAGCATATCTCCTTTTTGTGATGCATCAACAAGCATATCAAATGCGTGTTCAAAAGGCTTGTTCTTTTTTGCAAAAATAAAAACCAAATGGCTGAGTAATTTCCAACAGAAAAAATTTGCTGTAGCAATTCCATGGTCTATTTAGAACACTTTTATAAAACCTTTTAAATAATAAAACTCTACACTCCTAATTAAAAAATACCCTACTGACTATGCTGAGTTCAAGTTTCTAAACATTATGCATTGTGAAGCCATTATATTAAATGCGCAAGTTTTTTCCTTTGAAGATCATATATTCCACTTTTTCCCTCCATTAACCCTCCCAAATCCCTTCATGAGGATTCATACGGTATTGCTTTAACATAGGCTGCTGTGTTCCCTCAGGATGAACTACAAGTTCTTGAGGGGCTGCCATTTTGAATTCAGTCCTTTTTGAAGCAAATCCCCTCCACTCAGGGCCAGCGTTTCCATTTAGGCAGCCTAGGCAATCGCCTAGGGCGCCAGGATTATTGGGGGGCGGCATTTTGCAGGGATGGGGCGGCAGGCGGCTCCGGTGGACCTGCCGCAGTCATGCTTGCAGAGAGTCCCCTGGTCCCACGGCTCCGGTGGATCTCCCACAGGCACGGCTGCGGCAGCTCCACAGGAGCCACGGACCAGCGGACCCTCTCCGCAGCCGCGACTGCAGCAGGTCCACCGGGGCCGCGGGACCAGCAAGCCGGGCGGCAAAATGGCCGTGCGCCTAGGGTGCTAAAAACACTAGCGCCTGTCCTGCCTCCACTGTTTTTTTAAAGGTTATGGCCACTGGAACTGTGCTGATTTACACCAGCTGTATGTGGTCCCTAGTTTTGCTGGTGCTCATTTTATCATTACCCGTGCTCAAACACGCATTTCAAGCAGAGATTCTTCTACCCTTTACTCACAGAGAGTCATCCCTTAGGCTACAACAAGTCCCATTGAGCTAAAGGGGCCCATTTGTGGAATAAACTTCTGCTCAGCATGAAGACAAGTAAGGTATCAGAATCTGGCCCTAAGCTTGTGAACCTTTCAAATCCAGAGTAAGAATTTGCTCCTGTGAAGCAGCAAATCTAGAATGGAGGCTTAAGAGCATGTTCCCTCAGCTGATTTCTGAAGGGTTGAAAAGCTTTGCTTTCATTTAGTTATACATACTTGAGCATGGCCATGGTATTCTATTACTGCTGTACTTTACCATAACCATATAATTCTAAAATGTCATCTTGCCAATGTGAAATTAAAGAATATATACGTTATCCATGCCAAACACTGAATCAAGTGCAGTTGTTTCTCCTAAATCAGACAGAGAGAGAGAGAGAGAGGGAGAGAGAGAAATTGTGCATTGCTTTGGCATTAAGTGCTGTCACTAGATAGTAACTTAAATTTTAATTAAATCTCCTTTGTCATAGCTTTCTTTTCAGTGGTCTCTTCAAACTTCCTTTCAAGTGTAACAAGTGTAGCTAGCCTTGCTTCAAGATATGTTTGAACGACAGGTCTAACTTTTAGTATCATATTACAAAGGGCCCATTAAGAATGGTTCTCATTTTCTTTAACAAGATGGTCTGGTAATTTACCCTCAAAACAAACAAGTTAAACACATTGCAAACTAAAACCATAATCTTTGTACTCCCATTACAGCAGTAGACCAGCTAACATCATGCATAAACAAACAGATTGGCTAATTCTTTTGTACTGTAAACAGGATACACACTGCATTGTTATATGGCAGTGCACCTCTGTTTTTGAGTAAGTACAGCTCACCAAACCGGTATTTGAAAAACCAGTGTATAGACATTGAAAGTAACCAACTAGAATTAGAACACAATTTAGTCACCTATCAGAGGTTATTTTGATAGCCAAATTTTTAGAAGTGCATGCTCGCAGAATTCTCCTGGGCAATATTCTTGTGTGCATGCACAGGTCAAGATTTTGACATAAATGTGTGTGTAGAAAACCTGATTTGCACGTGCTCACTAGGGTAACTGCATGCTTAGACTGTACATGTGCCTGTTTGAAAACTTGGCCAATCAGGTGCATGACAGGAGCATTGCAATTAAATAGTTTGAACATTTCTATAAAGGTTAGTATTTTCCATTATTTGATGAGGCAGTAAGTCTAGGGAAATGAGCATAGGTTTGGAAGTCGGGAACTCCTGAGTCCTATCAAACTTATGAAGTGCCATATTATATAAATACAAATATGATTATTTCTTTAGAGATTCAGGGGACAAGTTGCTTTACAAGGTATTATGAATGTTCGATTTAACTCATTTAGAGTCAGATTTAAATCCTAATGGTAAAGAATCAGTGTTAGAAAGGAAGTAAGGAGACACATTGGGATTTTTAATCCAATTTATTCTGGCATGACCTGTTGCTTTTCTCACCAGACCATAGTAATTAAAAATGGAACAGACCCAGTAAATCATTGAAGCTATTCCAACTTGAGAGCAGAATATCTTCTCTTGATACTATAGCGTGCTTTATTTTAGCCTTCCTTTTGGTTTCACAATCTACATTTCCATTGTTTAACAACTAGCTGTCAAAGTTAGACTCAGGACTCACAGTTTGTCAGATCACTCTGTTTTATTAGCACAGCGCTCTGCTAATACACCCAGATAATGTGAGCACCATGCAAGACACAAACTATCTTATTTATACAGATAAAAGGACGAGCACTTAACAAGATAACAAAGGAAGCAGAATCTGATAAGTTTACCTGGGCTAGGCATGCAAGGAGGTGCTTCGTGCATATTCCGACGCATACTAATTACGAATCAGCTGCATCAGCTCTCCCCCACCTTTAGGGGATCTCTGTTATTCTTCACAGCACGCCAAAGAAACGCCACGCGAACCAGGTAAATAGAGATCCAATATCCCCCTAATGAGCGTCTTCTCCTATGCAATGTCACACACCTTATTTCTACTCTTTGTACTCAGAACCCCGTCTTTGCATTTGCACTGGCAAAGTACAATAACAAGAACATCCTCAAATCCATCATATTTTACAAAATAACATTCAGCGTTCAGCCAATGACTTCCCTCCTTGTCGATGCACCGGAAAGGAGCCATCGACCGATCCGCAGCTGCCATCGGCCAAACCACTCATCCTAGCGCTGGTGTCACAATACGAAATCGGGTCTACTACTATTTCTCAAACGTGCATTCGAAAACTCACATATTAGCACTCTCGGTGGGGGCCGATCAACATGCTGGTACGAGACAACCAATGCGATGTCGAGACATTTTAACGCCCCTCTTTTTGTTGCACTCAGTAAATGGGACAAGAATGGATAATAACGCCTGTGAAATGCTTTGAAAGGCACAAGATTGGGAATTGACCTCACTGGGAGCTTGAGTTCAATCCGGCTTTATGGTTACATAAAAATAGCAGTATCATGTCACAGACAAAGAATAGATCGAAGGTGGATTTTAAAGGGCAGTGTGATCACATGCAGGCAGGCTGCTGGCGCGTGGCAGTATTCACAGAGGGAGCGGCCCTGCAAGTAACGCAACCCGGTTGGGCTTTCGGCTGCCTAGCCGTGGGCTATTACGGCACGGCATGACCCGCGCCCCCCCATTGTTGGATGATGTTATGAAGAAGGGCTATGTTTTGAATAGCTTATCTTTTCCTGATGCATACATTTCTCATTCACACAAACAGATTGAGAATACAAACAGCAGTATTTTACATCGAGCAAAATGGCATTTCAAATTAAACCTTGCTAAGTTTTACAGTCAATAACCAAGACAATTTACACTGAGACCCAGGCCTTCAAGGTTTCTCTAATTTACTTAACATAGACACAATAAAGAGAATCCTGTCTCTTACTAACTAAATATTAAAACAAAGAGTTAAGAGAGGGCCCAATTTGTAATGCATATGGGAAAATGGAATCTTATAGTCCCAGAGGGTCGTTTCTTTCTGCTATTCAAAAAGGGTGGCTAGCAGGATGAAATCAAATCATACATTAATTCTTATGGGACATTATAAAATCCTGCTCCTACATATCGCCCTTTTGACACTAAGATTATTAATCGCTAGTGTCACTTCTTATTTAGTCCGCGTAATAGAAAATACTGGGAGGTGATTTGGGCCTGTGGCTCTAGCTTTGCAAACATTTGTTTTATCCAACAGCACATTTTAAACATTGCAGTTAAACACATACAATTTAAAACCAAAAACAATTAGGGGTAGTAACATTAGTATGCTAGTAATTGTGGGAGACCATCCAGAAAACATGTTATACCAATGGTAAGCTGTTATGTCTTTCTGCAGTGGCAATTCTTAACATGTCTCCATTTGCGTGTATAATATGAATGGTTCCGTTTCCCACATTGGTGTTTTGGGTTTTTTTTCTAGGAATTATGTTACCTTTTTACCTTTTAACAGATGATTGGTACCTTTTTGCCATTCAATGCCAAGACTGATAGAGAACTCAGCTAAATCAATGCTTACAGTAAGCTGAGACTTTTTGTTGTTGTTGTGGCAAATAGTAAATGTGATTATTGGTAAACACAGTACTTACATTACATTTACATTTGTCTTCTGGTCGGTTGCTAACACTTTTTAAACACTTTTCCCCAAGAATTAACATATACACATAGCCCATTATACAGTACTTTGGATTATCTGAAAGACAAAAATAACATTTTTCTACCTCTATACTCTAAAAGTTCCTTGCTTTACAAAATAGCTTGCGTGCAGGCAAAACAGAGGAATTACCCTCATATTTCTGTGTTTTTTAATAGGCTAATTCTCTTTTTGATGCTGGCATTCTCACCTATTCACTTTACATTAGGTAATTGCATCAACACAGCTTGGCTTTTGATGCAAAGCCATTAGCAAAGCTTCAGAGACGTCTGTCCTTAACACACAGGGACTGAAAAAAGAAAACACAGCCTATGGCGGCTCTTTGAGCCGCTCAATAGGATTTATCTGAGTCAAGATTTTATGCAATTTTTTTACCCCTTCTTACCAAATATACACTGCACATGTCCTAGGGAAAATCACATTCTTTCTATACATAACTTTAAAACATTAGCCATATCAATTTTACATAAGGTGTAACTGTTTGTTTTGTTCTTACAGAGTTTTCATGTACCCTTAAAAAGTGACAGTCTGATTACACAGAGCTATTTTAAGGCTCAGTGTTTTTAACATTGCTCTCTTGGTTTTGTGCACCACCTCTGCTGTTGCTTCAGAGGGTCACTGTTAATTCTTATTTTATTACGCTCTTATCTGCTATGACCAAAAAAAAAAAAACCCAACAACAAAAAACTCCAGAACTCACCTATTTCTGATTTGACTGCCCTATGCACCATGACTTGGTCTTTATTAAAAACATTTTAATTTGTAAAGAATCAAGTTACCCCTAGGTAAATGCTAAATCCCAAAGCCAAACAGCACTAATTACCTCGTGCTTGCAAAAAGGCTGTCATTTGCAACTTTGAAATAAGAAGTAAATGAATTTTTAGTGCATAAAAACAAAACAAAACCAATTTACTCACCTAGAAAACAGGAGTTTACAAACCAATGTGGGTTAAGATTCTTAAATGTAACATATTCACAGACAAATAGATACATACACATTTTCTTTTCCTTAACTTTCTTACCATGCTTTGTTTTTACAATAGCTGTATTAATATTTGATATTTACAGGCATTCTTCTGGAAAAGGGGCCCATTCCCCTTCAGAATGGCTGCAAAGAAACCAAGAAATCTCTCTCTTATAACATGGTCCTTTTTAACATTTCCACAAAGTTTAACTGCTTAATCTTCTCAGCCCTGTAAGTTAACTTTCACTCTCGTCTTTCTCTAATCACTTGTTTATGTCCCAAATGACACCTTTATCACCTCAGATTTCACCATTTAAGTATTGTCCAGGGTTCATGCCTGCACTTATGCTTTTCTTATCCTGACACTATTCCCTTAGGCTTTCAACCTGTTTCTCCTTTATCTGTTGCTTGCCTGCGTCTGCTTCTGGCGCCCGATCTGCTTTTCTTCATGACTTTGGAGGCTATTGTGGCACTTCACAATTTTGAAAGAAATTCAAGGAAGGGACCAGGAAGGGTGGGGGCTAGTTGGGAGCCCCCCTTCTGAATGGTTAGTGAACACAAAAGAACAGTTTTGGGGCAGACAACTAAAGGAACAGAACAAGGGCTTGTCCTTCACATGAGATGGATATGAAGGGTTGGATCGATCCGGTTTGACAAAGGGAGTAAAGGGGACGCGCAGTCTGGTGGTGGGAAGGCTTTTAATAAAAGCTTTTAACATTATTATTTGAATAATTGAGAGAGGCAAGTTTTGATTTTGTCCACCTACGATTTGCCCTTCCCACCACTGCAAAACATTAAACCTTCCCTTTAGCCAATTTAGTTTAGGTTGGCCGAGTTTGTCCTTTAAGAATCCACGTCGCTTTGTTCCAAAGATTTAACAGTGGCCACTGAGTTTTGGAGATCCCCTCGAGTTAGCTAGACATTTTTCCAGAAATTACGAGTGACCTTTACTAGGAGTCCAGACCCTAGAATACATAAAAGCCGGGTCTTAGGGAACGTCCCCGACTTAGACGTCTGGTTACCCATACAGGAGGAACTTCACACCCAATACACAAGAAGGAAATTTGGGTCTCAGAGCGATGCCGTGAAAACACAAAAGGAGCCCACAGGCTACTGCCTCAATCGCCCTTGCTTTCACACCAGGGTTTTACCCCAAGTGCGGTGCGCGAGATTGTGCAGACCACTCACTCAGACCTCCCGGGACAGGAACCCCTGGTTGCCTACCCCCGGACGCGGCCGATCCCCAGACAGAGACGGCACCCAGACTCAAACACTCCACAAGAGGACGGATAGACACAGAGACAGGACGGTCCTCAGTCCGGACAAAACACAGAAATAATTACCTGACCAGATTCCTGATGTCAGATCCCGGGATCCCTACCAGAACAGAGTGGAAACCAACAGATTCGATGGTGTAGACTTCACTGTGGTTGTGCGCCTTTCCGTTCTAGTGGAGGACCGCTCAGGCCAAATGCCCAGGTGCCGGCTGCCATAGTCATCCTACAAAAACAGTCAGGAATCACACGGCCCCAGTGAAGATGGTTGCCATCTCGGTGGAACCTCCAAATTGTCAAAGTTAGACGCAGGACTCACAGTTTGTCAAACCACTCTGTTTTATTAGCCTAGTGCTCTGCTAATAATACCCAGATAATGTGAGCACCATGCAAGACACAAACTATCTTATTTATACAGATAAAAGGGTGAGCACTTAACAAGATAACAAAGGAAGCAGAATCTGATAAGTTTACCTGGGCTAGGCATGCATATCTTATTTCCTTTTACTAACTATTACCGATCTTCTGTTAATGTTTTGCCATTAGCACCCTTGTTTATGCCTAATGTTTTTTTTCTTGGCACCTGTATTTCAACATTTCTTATTTCTGCTGAAAGGTACATACAACATTTCTTTAATCCATTCTTATTTTTACAATATAATTCATTCTACTTTCACACAGCATATTGGTAAACTACAGACTTCTAGCTGAAAAGGTTGGGATGGCCTTGCCCTTCACCAGCTAGATGTCTATTAGAAGATATTTGTAACCTGAATTCCTGCCATCCCCCTCAATAACCAAGCTGTTCCCCAGACTCTAAGCATCTGGAAGCACCTGTGGGACTGGACACCCTCCTGTGTACAGCTGTGAACGAGAGTGCAGGTCAGGTAAATCCACCCCCTCCACCTCTAGCCAGAGGTCAGATATTTATTTTTCTTGTTTTCAAGAGTAGCCCACAGTAATTGCACAATAACTGCCTAATTCCAAAAGTATCTTAAAGTAAGCAATGCCTCCAAGAAAGCTAAGAGAAAAATCAATACTATGTGTCTAGATTAGGGTGACCAGACAGCAAATGTGAAAAATCGGGGGGGGGGGGGGGAATAGGGACCTATATAAGGAAAAGACCCAAAAATTGGGACTGTTCCTATAAAATCAGAACATCTGGTCACCCTCGTTTAGATATGTATGTAGTCTAAAGACTAGCAGCCGTCTCACTCACTGGGCAGTGTTGTAGTGCCAGTTAACTCTCATTCTAGAGCTCCTGTGTTTTTCCTAGCTCTGTCTCCTAGCAACTCAGAATGTGAGTCATTTCTTTTCTGACATGGAAGCTCTCCCAGACTCAGAGATTCTGCTTTCTTCATCCCTGCTGCCCTTTCCATCACTCCTCCATATCTCCTCTTTGGGTGAGATTCTTTTGACTCCTTTCATTTTTAGAGTGTACATCTGGTGCTGCCACTTTAGACGGGTATTGTTATGCATATACAATGTTATTTCTCCATTTCAGTAAATTGGAATAAGATTTTGCAGTCTGGTTCTGCTGGCACAAGGTGCCATTATATATTTAATGCAAGCTGACTTTTTTTTGGAACATGTGGCCACATTTTTCAAATTGTCACTCACATAGCACATCACGTTAGAATGGGAACTCTTCAAACCTGACTTGATATTAGGTAAAGGCATATAAACATTTTGCATGCCACTAGATTAGAATAAAGTCCACTGATTGACAATTTTCTTGTTCTGGGGTGATTTACTGAACTGGCCCAAATGATTAGATAAATTCAAACTCATGTAGTCCCAGTTTTAAAATTACAATATTTCATTATTTCATTGTATATCAGATATGATGTCTCTTGGATGGTACCTGCACTGTTACAGTATCAGTCAGTGCTACTGCTTTTAGCACTCAACCGGATCCAAGGTTCATGTCACAGAAGGGATGGATTATGGATATTTGCCATCCACTTCATGCTCTGAAGCTCTTGTAGGGAAATATGATTTAGCTAAGTAGACATACGAAGGAGCAGTTTGTATGCCAAGTGTACACTGTGCCAGAGCAGCATTGTGTGTGTGTGTGCATTCATTTCTATAGGCAAAACAGGCGTGGAGAAAATACTTGATGGTCTTCCCCATCAGTGGCTAATGGTTTGGAGAGCATTTCACTGAACATCTGGAGATATCTCACCTAATCAATTCCCTGCCATTCCAGGGGGCATGGATGTTGGTGGTATTTGGGTCTCTCCCTGTGACACAGTTTAGTCTCCTGAGGACTGAAATGCTTTAGTGTAACTAAAGTCTTTGGGCTTAATATAGGAGTGTATGGGTGAAAACTAATGACCTGTGATACAAACGAGGTCAGACTAGATGATCTGATGGTTTCTTCTGGCCTTAAATTCTATGAAGCTATGAAATGCAATGACTAATGACCTCTAATGGAAATAATTTTTTAGCTCAAGCATGAGCAAAATATTATTTCCCAGATGTATTATTTTGCATTTGTTTCAAGTTAGATACATGACTCTCCCTCTGCCCTCACTAGTCAAAACTGGACTTTTGATCTTCCACCACTGTATTTAACTAATGACTGGTTCCTTCACTCTCAATAACTAGTTCTGGTCTTCCTACCTCCCATAAATGAACAAGTACTGGACTCTTCTTGGGCTGCAGGATGTGTAGGAAACTGTCTCTATTAGCAGCTGTTCTCCACATTGCGTCTGTTTTCAGAGACAAGCAGCAAGGGTTCCTGCTGCTCTGCTCCTGCCTGCCTGCCCTCCTGTGAAAGGATCAAGAGCATCTATGTCATTGTCTCTCTGCTTCTCTCCTTCTGTTTTGCAACAGTGCTGCAGCATCTATCACGAGGGACCAAAGGCTCCTTTGCCTGTATTAGCCCACTTGACTGGGAAACATTTCTGGGTCAGCAGTTTTTTCAAGTCCTGTCTAGAAGTAGCAGCTATTTTGGTCTCAGAATTCCTGTAGGCCAGGAGTAGGCAACATATGGCACGCATGCCGAAGGTGGCACGCGAGCTGATTTTCAGTGGTACTCACACTGCTCGGGTCCTGGCCACTGGTCCGGGGGGCTCTGCATTTTAATTTAATTTTAAATGAAGCTTCTTAAACATTTTAAAAACCTTATTTTACATCCAACAATAATTTAGTTATATATTATAGACTTATAGAAAGAGAACTTCTAAAAATGTTAAAATGTATTACTGGCACATGAAACCTGAAATCAGAGTGAATAAATGAAGACTTGGCACACCACTTCTGAAAGGTTGCCGACCCCTGCTGTAGGCAGTTACAAATGAGACATGTACACTCTTTGGATATTTTACTTTTGTTCTTTCTTGTTGCTGTTTCCCTTTATCTAAAACAAGGAAGCAGTGCAGACTGAAAGTGAATGGAGTATGGAAAAACATATGAGGATCGGCATTACAGTCCAGGCCTCGTCACATCTGATCTCAATCCACCTCCCTGGTTGTCCTTGAATGGAATGATTTGCGGCCATCCATTACTGTTTGAAACTAACTGAGAGTCACAGAAATATGAATGTGCTCAAAATAGCCCAGCTTTTTGAAAAGGAAAAACATTTTTTTGGTTAGGTTCAGGTTTAAAAGTCTTGAATCCAACCAGAGAAAGCGTTTTTGTTTCCTACGACCAGACTTCTCTGATCTTCTCCTCCCTCCAGTGTTTGTCACTTTCAAACTGCCAAAAGAATACTAGCAAATGCTTGTACTATGTGGAGGGGGAGGGAGGAGGAACTCAACGGGGCCACCCTAAAAACCTCATGCCAATCACTTGTTTTTTCTTTTACTAAATGGCACCTTTCTTGTCAATCTTCAGAAAATTACCAATAAGTCATCGAGGGTCTAATTCCTCCTGTACTTTGTGTAGGTGAACCTGAAGATAGGACAGAAGGATCCTTTCGCTTATAAAGGCCTAGCAGCATTTCAGTCCCTGAGTCACAGTGAGTGTACGGTACCCTCAGAGGCCAGGCCATGTACAGGCAACCCTTGTCCACAGAGGCCCTTGAAATGGGACTGGGACGCTGAAGGAAGAGGTTTTAGCAGTGGCTGTGCAGCGTGGGTATGTCTGGGGTTCTAGGGAGCATTGTGGCTTCTGGAGGCAACATAGCTCCCACTAGGGTGGTGCCACTCTATTGTAGCCCTTCCTCTGTGCTGGGCCAAAACTGCACAGTCTCGCCCTTTTACAAAAGCCTTTAAACTGAGCTATTACTTTTTAAATAGCCTTGTTATTTTGCCACACAACCAATTGCTGTAGCTGCCGCAGGACGTTACTCAACTGACAATGGGAAAGGAAGTTGTCCAGGAGACACTTTATTAAGATATGAAGGCCGTGAAAAAGTTGGGGAGCTCCTGCTTTAGCTCATCACTGATTTTTCTGCCTGTCCCCTCGTTTTACTAAGGATTGAAGTTAGGTTTTCCCGCTAGCAATTGCAGGGATCTCATTCTTCCTCTTTTGAAGGCTTATAATGCTATTTTTGCATCTGCAATTATGCAGTGCTCTTCTAGACAGGCCGCATTTGCACAGCATCTTGCACGTTGGGTCCCTGAGCTTGTTCAAAGCCTCCCAGTGATATAACAATGTCAATATTAAATAAAACCAGCTAACTCTTCTATCATCTCCCCAGTAACTGGGCCTAAAATCTGCCAGCGGGAATCAGTCTATGACTAGCAGAGATTCTCATCTTTCTGAGCCTCCAGCCTCAGAATACATGCATAACCTGGGGGTGATTATTTAACCAGCATCAACGCAAGAAATACACATTTTAAATCTTCTATATTTGGTATCCACCAGGCCAGAAAACAACACAGCTGTGTCAAATGCCAGCTTTGAAGTTTGGATAAAATTCAAAGTTTTCAACGCTGCTTTTTTTTAAATATAGGAACTGTATCATTCCAATGTTAAATTTAGGCAACTCCAGATCATATTCTATGCCACGTTTGTCTTCAAGGAAATGGGATGTTTATAGTTATTCAAATTGATGCTGATGGATTATGCTTTTGTTCCATTTTAACAGCTGTTTGGAGCATTGCACACTGCAAAAAAGATAGGCTCCAAAACATTGTAGGTTTATACAATGAATAACAGCAGTTTAATAGCAATAACAATGAGCAACAACTTGAACTATGGCTTTTGGTTATTGTTATGTCTCAAATTAGTTTGTAGTTTAAGAAAATTTTAGGGACTATACTCTAGAGCAAATTATGTCTTTCCCAATAAAAATTAACTCTTCAAGATTTTTCATCCTAGCATTACTAGAAATGTTTTGAAAACAAACTATTATAATGTACATTGTCAATTGGTAACCAGAATTTAGGCCTGGTTGTCTTGGAATTCACACCCTCAAAACATGCTCCAAGATGTGTTTAACATTCTTGCTGCAGTATCCAATCACGCATAAGGCAATGTGACAATTTTACTAAAGAGGGAAAGTCACACTCTGGGGTGCAGTCCAGACCAGTGAGGAGTTGTCATCTCCTGCCTGGTTACTCTTGGTGCTTTAACTGCTCTGCGGCTGTGACTCACAGCCTGGACACCAACAGCAAGCAGACAAGCATGCAGCTCCTTGAGTGTGTGTGCACTATGCAGCCCCAGTTCAGCTCCTGACCCCAGCAGCCTGCCTACAACATGGCAGCCCCATTCTAGTCTCTATCATCCGGCTACCTTATGCAGAGGTGTCCCCACCACACTCCCAGTCCTGAATTTCCTCCAAACCATCCACCATGAAGTGTCCAGCCCTCTCCTGGAACACTCGGAGAAATAATAACATTCACTTGCTCCTCTAAAGAAACAAAACACATCACAGCTTATTAACTTAACGGGGCTAAATGCAGCCTTCCTTGGGTGGCAAAGTTTGCTTCCTTAATAACCGTGTCCAAATGTGGGGCAAAGAGTGGAAGATATAATGGAGCATTTAGACCTCTGAAAATCAGGAGCAGAGGGGGCAGACCAACGTTGAGGAGTGTTTTATTAATTTAGATGGAATAAATGGGCCAAAGGTGTTAACATAACTCAGTCACTCTCCAAGGTTAAACAATGTTAAACTAGGTTTAAGGTTTGGTGTACACCAGGCCTCAGCTTGCTTAGTATCATGGCAAACACACCATTGAAAATTCTTTCAACCTTTTATTAAAGATACAAAAAAAATCCCTTGTTCCCTATCCCTTTATCTGTAGAGAGGTTTTAGATAGAAAATACCCTGTTTGACAGTCTCTTAGGTGACATTAAAGATGGTAATAACTGTCCTTTTGGAGAAGAGAGAAGTGAGTTGAGATGGGCCGGAGCTGTTGTCATTGCTGTTATTAAAGTCCGATCCCATTTCCTGAGCAGACAAAATAAGACAAACACACACAAAAACCGCAAAGATAGAACATGCAGCTTCTCTCACCCATAGTCTCTCTACTGGAAAAACACAGGCACAGCACACATTCTTATCAGCCACTCCGAGACCTGGCAAACTTGTACCAGGCTCAGGCTATGTAAAACAGTACTTTTAGCTGCCTCTTTCTGGTCACAGGCTTACAGCAGTGTTGCAAAATATGCAGTCTTGGCCAACTTAGCCTGACTCTTATTAAACAGAAGAAAAAAGGAGAGGGGTAGGAGAGAGAAGAAATAAGATGGGGAACACAGAAGGAGGGTGAGGCGGGCATGAAAAAGTCCCATACCCAGTGGTGGCTGGGATTCAGTAGAGGTGGCAATATCATCTGGGTCTCTCTCCTTGGCTAATCTGGTCAGGACAGCTCTCAGGAGTAGGATGAAGAAGATCCAGGGTGCCAGGAGTTGGTGAGGGTGGCAGCCAGGATAGCGAAGCTCACTTCAGTAGCCAATTTTTCTCCCCAAAGTCTCTTTCTTTAAGGCCCACAAAAGACATAATAGCCCATTGCCTCATTATTTTGTCCACTAATTAGACTTCTGACACACCAGTTTTGGTTCACTGATTTCTGGTTGCATACTTCTCTTGTTTGCCCGGTATGATCTCAACACTGCCCTTGCGTTTTACCAGGAGGCCTTGTTGTTTGGACTAATTTGGTCTGTCTCTCTTTCATACCTTTCCCCAGCAGTATTATCTGTTATAGATTATAGTGATATCTTATGAGCTTGTACCTACTTTTTACATTGTTAAAATGGGGACAACTGCCTCTCTAGTCCCACAGCAAATGATGCCCCTGGGGCTGTGCCTTTCAGATAAGCAGGTGCTTAAGAACATAAGAACAATCATACTGGGTCAGTCCAATGGTCCATCTAGCCCCGTATCCTGTCTCCACCAGTAACCAGTACCAGAGCTTCAGGGTGAGTGTACAGAACAGGGCAATTTTGGAGCAATCCAACACTGTCTTTTCCTCCCAGCTTCTGACACTCAGAGGTTTAGGGTTGCCCCCAGCATAGAGTCACATCCCTGACAGTCTTGACTAATTGTCATTGATGGTCCTGTCCTCCGTGAGCTTATTTAATTCATTTTTGAATGTAGTTATAATTTTGGCCTTCACAGCAACCTGTGGCAATGAGTTCCACAGGTTAATTGTGCAGTCTGTGGAAAAAGTACTTTCTCTTGTTCATACTAAACCTGCTGTCTATTAATTTCATCTGATGACCTCTGGTTTTTGTATTGTGGGAAAGGGTAAATAACACTTCTCTCTTGACTTTTTCCACACCATTCATGGTCTTATAGACAGCTATCCTGTCCCCTCTGAATCATCTTTTTCCTAAAATGAAGAGCCCTAATCTCTTTAGTTTCTCCTTGTCTAGAAGCCATTCCATACCCTTGATCATCTTTGTTATCCTTCTCTGAATCTTTTCCGGTTTCTACTGTATCCTTTTTAAGATGGGGCGATGAGAACTAGACACAGTATTCAAGATGTGGGTGTGCCAGGGATTTATATAGTAGCATTATGAAATTTGATGTCTTATTTCCTGTCCTTTTCCTAATAATGCCTAATATTCTGTTGGCCTTTTTGACTGCTGTTGTGCATTAAACTGAAGTTTTTAAAGAACTATCCATAATGACTCCAAAATCTTTTTCTTGAGCAGTAATAGCTAATTTAGACCCCATCATTTTGTACATGTAGTTGGGATTATTTTTCCAGTGTGCGTTACTTTGCACTTATCCACATTGAATTTCATCGCTATTTTGTTGCCAGGTCACTCAGTTTTGTGAGATCCCTTTGTAACTCTTCACAGTCAGCTTTGGACTTAACTATTTTGAATAATTTTGTATCAACTGCAAACTTTGCCGGTTCACTGTTCACTCCCTTTTCCAGATCATTAATGAATATGTTGACCAGAACAGATCATTGGGGGGGTCCCTGCTATTTACCTCTCTCCATTGTGTAAATTAACTATTTATTCTTATGCTTAGTTTCCTATCTTTTAACCAGATACTGTTCATGAAAGCACCTTCTCTCTTATCCTATAGATACTTATTTTCCTTAAGAGCTGTTGGTGAGGGACCTTGCCAAAGACTTTCTGAAAATCCAAGTACATTTTATCAACTGGATCACCCTTATCCACATGCTTGTTCACACCCTCAAAGAATTCTAATAGATTGGTGAGGCATGACTTCCCTTTACAAAAGCCATGTTGACTTTTTCCTAAAAAACCCTGTTTTCTATGTGTCTGATAAGTCTGTTTACCACAGTTTCTACCAGTTTGCCTGGTACTGAAGTTAGGCCTGTAATTTCCATGGTCACCTTCAGAGCCCTTTTTAAAAATTGTCAGTACAGACGTTCCCCGACTTACACAAGTGTTCTGTTCCAGAATGCCTTTTGTAACTCAAATTTTGCGCAAGTCGGAAACGTATACCTGACCATTATACAAAAAAACGCAAACAAACAAAAAAAAAACCTATTTCTAGATTACGGAACTTTTTCCTTAAATGTAGATTTGCATAAGTTGGGTTTGTGTAACCAGGGGGGCGTCTGTATAGTAACTCCTCACTTAAAGTCATCCCAGTTAATGTTGTTTCGTTGTTACATTGCTGATCAATTAGGGAACATGCTTGTTTAAAGTTGTGCGATGCTCCCTTATAAAGTTTTTTGGCAGCTGTCTGCTTTGCCCTTGCTGGCAAAAAGAGCAGCCCATTGGAGCTAGCTGGTCGGGGCTTGGAACCAGAGTGGACCATCAGCGCCCCTATCAGCTCCCCACTCCCTAAGTTCCCTGTGTGGCAGCAGCCAGCAAGCTATCAATTGCCAGCAGTTCAGCTGTCCCTCCCCCCACTTTCATGTGCTGCACCTGCCCTCTGCCTTGGAGCTGCTCCTGGGAGCCTCTTGCTTGCTATGTGGTGGGGGAGGGGGGAGAGGGAGAGGGGAGGCTAATGTCAAGGTGTCCCCCTGCCCCATACTTCTGCCCCCCACTTGCCCATCTCCATAGAGTGGGTCTGGGGGGTCGCAACAGGGTTCAGGATGGAGGGAGCTTGCTAGCGGAAACTGCTGTCTCAACTTGCTGATCTACTTTAAAAGGCAATGTACTTAAAGTGGGGTCAGCGTAGTTAAAGAGTCAATGCATGCCTTTCTCTCACACACACAGGAAGTGTGTCTCTGTCTCTGTCTGCCATGCTGTCTCCCCTCCCTCCATTTGTGCTGCCTTGCAGAGTGTGAGGCTACATTAACAACAATGTGTTAACCCTTGAGGGCTCAGCTGTTCTTGTTCATCATTTAGCAGTAAGGCATTCCTTGGGAAACATCCCACCCTCTTCCACTCTCTGACTTCACCACCTCAACCAAGCTTCACAATCATCATTGCTGTGTAAAGTATTAAATTGTTTGTTTAAAATGTATACTCTGTGTGTGTGTGTATAGATATAGCTATATAATACACCTCTACCCTGATATAATGCGACCCGATCTATAGGGCCAGCTCTAGCCATTTCACTGCCCCAAGCATGGCGGCACGCCGTGGGGGGCGCTCTGCCGTTCACCGGTCCTGCGGCTCCAGTGGACCTCCCGCAGGCATGCCTGCAGATGCTCCACCGGAAATGCAGAACCAGAGGACCCTCCGCAGGGATGCCTGCGGGAGGTTCACCAGAGCTGCCCGCCACCCTCCCGGCAACCGTCAGAGCGCCTCCCGCAGCATGCCGTCCCCTGCCGATATAACATGAATTCAGATATAACGCAGTAAAGCAGCACTGTGGCGGGGCGGGGCTGCGCACTCCAGCAGATCAAAGCAAGTTCAATATAACGCGGTTTCACCTGTAACACAGTAAGATTTTTTGGCTCCCGAGGACAGCATTATATCTGGGTAGAAGTGTATAGTCTTTTGTTCAGTGAAAAAATTTTGTCCTGGAACCTAATTCCCCCCTCCCAATTTACATTAATTCTTATGGGGAAATTGGATTCACTTAACATTGTTTCACTTAAAGTCGCATTTTTCAGGAACATACCTACAATGTTAAGCAAGGAGTTACTGTACATTAGCTACCTTCCGTTCATCTGGTACAGAGGGTTGTTTCATCAGTAGGCTACATATCACAGTTAATTACATACTGCTACTAGTTCCTTATCCTGTTTGCTGCTATACGCCCAGACCTTAGCCGTGGGTACCCACCCTGCACTGATACGTAGTCCAAGTCACAATCTAGCCTTCAAAGATGAATAAGGCCATGGATCATCTCACTAACTAGCAGTGCTATCTGAACTCCATAGATGGGGAAAGCTACACAATAAATCAGTGCTGCAGACTGAGGCTGGGGCCGGGGGAGGGTGTGCATACACCAGTCCATAGTACCATATATTTAGCAAAAGATCATGTAAACCCCAGAAAATGTATAGAAGGGGTTCTGGCTCCCCCATATAAATAAATCACTGCTGAAAAGAATGAACTGTAGTTGAGTCTGGACTTTTCTCATTATTGGCTGGAGCTAAGAAAGAAGCTAATGACTCTGAAAATGTGCTTTTAAGCCATGAGGCCACCTTTCTTTGTATACATGCTCAAAAACAAGACTATACAGAGAACGTTACAGCATATGAAATTCTTTTTTTTTTTTTAAGTGACTGGTTAAATCCAAGGAAGAGTGGCGGGGGGTGGGGGGATCCTTAAATTCTGATCCTGTCTGACAGGTGGCTTACTTCTGATCCCACCCCCTAATCCCCTGAGTCCTGTTGTATTCAAAACTGTTCTAGTCTATTTTAAGCAGAAGTTAGACTATATGGAAAGATTTATTAATTAAGAAGGGACACATACTTCTGGGAAACAGGCATTTTTTTAAGAACTGCAGTGAATTCAGGATTGGAATGTTTATTTGTTGAAGTGCAGGGGACGTTGGAAGGCTTAGCCATTTACGCAGACTTGCCGGAGGGGTGGTTTGGGTCGGGGAGTTTTTATTAGCCTTAACTGACACATGCTTAACTGTGTGCACGTGTTATGCATATATAATTATTTTCTGTACTTCAGAAGGTCTTCAAGTATTTCTAAGTCACCTATTACCAATCTAACTAAAGCAGAGATCACAATAATGCATTTTCATAAACTGGGAGGAAATTACATTCTGAGAGGATGCAATGATGTGTATTACTCTGTAGTGCCACCTAATGGTGATGGTGCATGAGATGCCATTGAATAAAAATGACTGACTGATTGGAAGTCTGTCTTTGAACATCTCATGTGTGGTGTAAGATGTCAGATCTATGGATTGGGAGCCGGTTCTGCAAAACCTTACTCCGCAAGTAGCCCCTAGTCGTGTAAATAGTGCCATTGACATCAATGAAGCAAGGTCTATTTATGTGAATTAGCATTTACAGGATCAGTCCTTCTGCTAGCAGATCTATGCAATTCCATTGCTAAGTGGCAGTAGGCAGTAGTGAACCTGCTGCAGGGGGAGCATATGCAAAGCAGCAGCCACCCCAGACATTTAGCGTCAGCACAGTAAGTAACCTAGCAAATCAGCAATAACAATAAATTATTGCTATCACATACTTCCCAAAGGCTCTTCTCTCCCCCCTGCCTCCATCAGGTTTGGGACCCCACCAGGAGCTGTGCACATCCACGGGAGGATGCCATCCCATCTCCAAAGAGTCTGTTGTCTAATTAAAGAGAAAAAGCAACAAGCAAGTATCATGAGTCATAGGAAGGAAAGGAGGAAAGGGGGAACATGGATAACATAATGTGGTTCCATAGACTAACAGTACAGGCAGCTTGGTGCTCCTTTAACATCCCTTCCCTTCCTAGAAAAAGTGCCCCTGGACTCACTGTGTATTGTTTGTATTATTTCATTTATGTGTGTGTTTGCTTTTCCCTTCTACGGAACTGTCCCCCTCAGCCTTTCTTCTTAGCATTATTGCCTTTAACAAATGAAGATAAACTCTTTCACAGCTACCTCAAAGGACAGGCTCCTTCCCCTTTTCCCAGGTATCCCAGACCTTTGGGTGGCTGGGAGGTCACCAGAATCCCACTTGCTCTCTAGTGGGGCCCTGCTGGGTTCAGGTGCAAGCAGGCAGAATATCTGTTCATCTGTTAAGGAGCACACGTGTCGATGGCCTTGTGGCAAAGCTGCCCGTTATCCACCCCTGTTCAGTCACTCCATATCTTGCCACATCTCTCTCACCCAAGAGTCATTCTTCCAAACCCACAAATGAACAGGCACCCGTGGAGCTCCCAAGGCTGTACGTGGGCTGGCCATGGTGCTGTTGGCACCGCTGTTAACACTGGAAACCATTTCTGTGCAGCACTTTACAGACTTCCCAGGTTGTATTTGCAAGAAACAAACATGTATGTTAGGGGGACGTTTTGGGGACTAAGCCCCGGCATCCCTTTTTGTTCATAAATCTGCCATTCAAAACACAACACTCCTTGCAAGAAGGAAGTTACTCCTAAGGTGAAAAGGTAAAGTTTTATTATCACACTCTGCCATTATCAGGACAATGAGCCCTGTCAGAAACAATCTGAAGCAAATGATTTTTGGCTCATTGTCAATGCTCAGATGCCTAAGGAGATCCCTTTGCACAAACAGAAAGAGGTGTACTAACATTGCTGAAGGTAACAGTTCATAAGCCCTTTTTCATTGCTAGTTGAGCATGAATAAAAAAAGCACTTTGCGTGCATTTTTGTGACAGATTTATTTTGTTCCCCTTGCCTCTTCATTCAGCAGCCTGAGGTTGTTAAAATAAAGATAAACATTTTATGCAGTGCTCTGCTTGTTGAGTAAAGACTGTGTTGTTGTTACTGCCTAATAGGCAAGATCAACAAGCAATGTCAAAAATATCGTAGGTAGGGTATAGCTGTTTTTATATCCAATGTTATGAGTGTGCAGGTTATCCAGACCCTGGGAAAGAGTTGAAAGGTGGTCTGTGTCAACAACATTCTGATTCTGAAAGTACTACAGTCATTCAGTGGATCGCAGAAAGCTCTGTTTAAGGTTCGAGAGTTATCCCCATTCAACGTCAGTAACACTTAAACAAACACTACATTTCGTTTAAAGAAAGCAAACACCTAAAGTCTTCACTTTCTTTGCAAACTGAGCACTGCCTTCTTCCCATCACTCTTTCCATCCTCAAGACATTTTTGTTTGACAGCATAGACCTGTCAGAAGAACTGATAAAGAATATTCATTGCAAGGGGCTCTACTCTGAACCCGTTGGGCCAGATATTGTGTAGTGCTATGCGCCCTCCACTCCCATTGATTTCAAGCAGGAGCTAAAGATACTTAGAACCTCACAGGAGGTGCTCGGTACTTAACAGAAACAGACGCTAATTCATCACAATAGGCAAGGCCATTTCAAAGTACTTCAGATGCTTGTTTCCTATCATAGGGCTCGTTGAGGGTCTGTCACAAGAGAATGTAATTGAACTTCTCAGATTGCTCTTCCAGTGATTCCCCCTCTTCCCCTATGATTCATAATTCCACCGAAGGTAGGTCTGCACTGGGGAGGAGAGAGAACCCCAACAGTTTCTTGTATGGTTGCACAATTTTTATTCTAATATTTTTTCAGCAAGCTGATTGTATTGGATCAAATATCACTTCAGTTTTTGTAGCCTTAGACTCGCTTCAGTAGAGACAGTTTACAGGAAATTATATAAAAATGATGCCAGGATTTGAACTCAAGCCTGCTTTATCCACAAGGATAATCACTGCCTTGGTAACAGCCATTAGAGGTAATGAGCCAGATTCACTCCAGGGATTCCTCTGCTGAACTGCAAGGTCTGCAGACTTGGGACAGAACTGCTGACTATCACAACCTGGGGTAGATCAGACCTTGCCCAACCATCCCCACCCGTGAAAGCTGCAGGGAAAACAGTGTGAGGAGATTCTTGTTAGGTTTTTCTGCTCCTCCGCCTTGAGTCCTTTCCACCTCAAATGACTTGTTCTAACCTTCAAAGCTCTACATAACTCTGCCTTTCAGTCACCTATCCAGCTTTGTCTCTCAGGCTTTGTCTACACTTACAGTTTTGCAGCGCTGGCCGTTACAGCTGTGGTCGTACAGCTGTGTACGGCCAGCGCTGCAGTGTGTCCACACTGACAGCGACCAGCACTGCAGTGTGTCCACACTTGCAGTGGTTGCAGCGCTGTTGTGAGTGGTGCATTGTGGGCAGCTATCCCACAGAGCACCTCGTCCCATTTTGTCGCTGTGGGTTGTGGGAAGGGGATGGAAGGGTGCGGGGTCATTCCGTTCCTGTTCCAACGACCCGTGATGCCTGGAATCGGACCCCATGCCTAAGAGGGCCCCGCACCTTAGGCACCTTGTTTTAAAAAAAAAAAAAAAAAAAAAAAATTACTCCGTCCCAGCTGCGGTCTGCTCCATGGTCCGCTCCTTTGAGTGAGGCGCCGCGGGGAGCGCGGCATGGCCCCGCTCTCCAGCTAGAGCTCCAGCGGGCGGCGGGGCTTGTGGCGCTCCGGGGGGCTCCAGCCATGAGAGTGGGGCGGTGGGGCTTGTCGCGCTCCGGCCAGGGAACAGAGTCGCGGAGCTTGCGCGCTCCGGCCAGAGCACGGCAAGCCCCGCGACCCGGCTGGAGCTCCGGCCAGAGCACGGCAAGCCCCGCGACCCCGGCTGGAGCTCTGCGCCTTTAAATAGCCCCTGAGCCTGGGGCAGTGAGGGGGGTATTTAAAAGTCCTGGGCTCCAGCTGCCTCTGCCACCCGGTCCTTCAAATAGCCGCTGGGCCCCGCTCCTCTTGCATTCCCCAGGCTCCCGGCTATTAAAAGGTCCCCGGAGTAAGGGAGTTTGGGGGCTACTTAAAGGGCTGGGGTTCAGTTGCCTCTGCTGCACCATGACCTGCCCACACAGTCCAGCCCCCTCTGCCTGCAGCCAGCTCTGCACCCGTGCGCACAGCCACTCTGCCAAACACCCTGTCCTGTCTCCAGCCAACCCTGCCCACACCCCTGCCCAAAGCCAGCCAGCCCCCACCTGCTCCGCACCAGCTCTGCACACTCTGCCAGCCGCACCCCTGCCCTGTTTCGTCAACCCTGCTGCCCCACATGCCTGAGCCAGCCCGCCCCACACCCTTGTCTCAACCAGCCCACATCCCTTGCCTGGCTGCAGCAGACCCTACCTCCAGTCAGCCCTGCCCTGCTTCAGCCAGCCCATGTCCACTGCTGCCTGCAGTTTCAGGGCATTAACCCTGCAGGGAGCAGCTGGAACCAACACATGTGCACACCCAGGAGTGGCGGGGACCCACACATGGTGAAACAGCAGTCATTAATAACCATCAACAGTATATGATGCAATGTATATAATTTTATTATTCATATAGTTATGGAAAGTAAATAATACATGAAAGAAATGAGAGGTTTTTTCCCCCCCACTTTTTTTAAGTCCATCCTGCCGATCTGTGCTTCTCTTGGTAGTCAATTCTTTCTCTTGGCAGCCTTCTCCTTTATCTTGGCAGCCTGTTCTTTTCATGGTTTCCTTATCCTCCAGTCTTTGCAACTTTTTATTTTCTGTGGAATACAGATTCCTAACTGCTTTCACCATCCTTCTTAGTCTTCCTTGGTTTTTTCTTAAGCTTTGCTGTCTTTCAGAAGTCTGCACTGATGGAGCAGTATTCAAGGTCACTTTAAAAAAAACGAGAATAAACTGTTTATACAGAGCGTGCATTGTTTTAAAGATTTTTGTAGCATCATTTACACATTCTGAGCATAGCACAGAGAGGCCGCAGCTGCAGATAGAGATGGCGAGTTTCCCCACCGCGGCTCACAGTGGAAGGGGCTGCTACGTGGCTCACCTGGGAAGGGGTGGGGTGGGGGTTGCTTCACTCTGGAGACCATGGCGTTTCTGTGACTTGTGGAAAGCAAAGAGCAGCTACAGGGAAAACACTGAACCTACACCACATCTGCCACAGCGTACTCTCAGAGCCATCTTGCACATGCAGCTCACCTGGGAGGGGTGGGGTTTCTTCACTCTGGAAGCATGGGGTTTCTGTGGCTGTGTGAAAGCAAAGAGCAGCTACAGGGAAATCAATGGGTTATTCCACATTGGCATGCTTGCAGGCAGCCATAGCCCTGCTCCCAACATTTGCATCCTCTATAATAAAGCTTCTTACCAGGAACAGGCTCCTCTGCTGGTTCCTCACTACCAAGTCCAGCAGCTGCGACTGGCTAGCTTCTTCCTAGCTGGAAAATAGTCTCTGCCTGCATGACTCCTGGGAGTCTCCAAACACCTCAGTAGCCTCCCTCTCGGGTTCCTCTACAACCTCCCCTCCTCTCCAGGCTCTGAGCCCAGGGCAGTGGAGTGCAAGTGATGACCAGAGAGGCTGAAGAGGAATGCTGGGATAAGTCCTAATACCCTGGAGGCCAATAAAACGCTGGTGAGTGTCCACCTGATGACCAGCACTGCATCACCAGTGTCTGGTCTCGCTACACCGGAAGCAGACCCAGTGTACAGCCAGCGCTGCAAACAGGGAGTTGCAGCGCTGGCTGAGCTTTTAAGTGTAGACACCTGCTAAGTTGCAGCGCTGTAACCCCCTCACCAGCGCTGCAACTTGCAAGTGTAGACAAGGCCTCACTCAGCACTCCTCCCTCCTCCATCCTTCCACTCTGCCAACAATACTCAGCCTTGAATACACTACTGTCTGCTTCTCTCACAACAGTCTTCACATTTTTGTTCATGCTGTCTCCCCTGCAGGATGAGGCTTCCCCAAAACAGTCAGAATGGCCACTATTCTCTCCTCCTTCAAATCCCTACTCAAGAATCACTTCTGTAGTAACATCTATGAGATATGATGGAACTAATAATGGAAAGGTTGAATATAGATTAAGTGGTTTCTTTTTAAATATGTTCCCCCTCAGCTCTTTAGGGTTATAAGCTCTTTGGGGAGTGGTACTGTATCCTATCTGTGTGAGACTGTATGTAGCACTTTGTGAGTGCTACTGGAATGGCACTATATAATAATAATATTTCATAGCAGAGGATGACCTGGGTCAATGTGAGTTTTTGTGTGAGATAGTTAGTGATAGGTTTATGCAAAACCATGAAAAGAATAAACTTTGTGCTTGATAGGAGTAGGATGTCTACCGACATTTCCTCTCTGGGGTTGTTGTGTAGAGATAATTATTGTAACCAGAGCTGGCCTATGGAGCCCATGAATCGTGCAGCCTCATAAAAGAGTCATGGGAATGTAAAGGTGAATCTCCACTTTTGTTTTATAAATGCTAAGCACCTGACCCTAAAGCCCACTGAAGTCAACAGGAGGTTTTCCATGGACTTCAACACACTTTGGAGCAGGCCCTAAGTTTCTAGCCCTTTTTCTTGGGAATATTACCTCAGCTCATAAACCAGTTGTTTTAAGAAGCAGCCAGGCTCCCATCCCGCAGCAGAAAACCAGGGGGAGCTTAAATATTTCCTGTATAAATGAGTCTATGTTAATTCTATGGTGTATCTCACAGAAAAATCTTCTCTTCCCTAAATCCTGAGATTGACATTGTGTGGGTGGTGTAATAGTGATTGGTATGAATTGGGGTTGCTTTGGAGGCAGTGACAAAATTGTATCACCAACTGTGATAACAGAGCTCTCTTTCTCTTTTGGTTTAAATTACTACCATGACCATCAGTAAAACAACAATTGATCATTAAGGCCACATTTAACATTAATAGCCAGGTAATCAATACAAGTTATGCCGCGGTTATTAATCCTCCGTAAATATATTTGGAAAACTATGTGTATTGTAGCCTATTAAATCTCGCTCCCCCAGCTTGAACAGTCTTATAGTTAGGGTGACTGCATCCCTTTCCTCTATCCTCCTCCCTTAAAGAGGGAACGATTAATTTTGTACTTTCACTTCTGAGAGACTGTTGGACACGCACCATGGACACTCCAGACCAGTGAAGCCTGTTTGCATTTGCAGTGCCAGGGCAATAGTATAAAGCATAACTTTGTGGTAGTTTTGCACTATGAATAAACTTGAGGAGAGCACACTAACTGTCTGGATGTGCAAGAATTCAGCAGGACTGTCATTCCTCACCTTGAATGAGCACTTCCTAATATAAATGGGAAGCACTTGTCCAGCGCTTCCAAATGGGATTTATGTTTTGGCCAGTAACAACAGGCAAATGTTTAATGCTTGTGATTATACTTCCTACAAGTGCTTGTTAGTTAGATGGTTTAAATCAGGAGGAATCAGTTTAACCACACTGCATTCCCTCTTTAAAAATATCCAGCAGAGTTCTTTAAAAGAAATACAACCCAGCACTCTGTGATAATCCCACTTTGAATCTTCCAGAATAGGGTTGGGTTCTTTTAGGAAAAAAGGAAAAAGCCAGATTTCTCAGAGAAAGATCAGATGTTAGGGCCAAACCATTTTCATGAGATAAACCACCATATAAACAGGATCCAGCTGATGTTATTTCCTGTTCAGATGTTACTGCACACAGCTAACACTTATTGAAGCAAATTGCTCTGCTCAGATGGCTTTTATTTTCTGAGCAATGCAGTTTTGATTGTCAATTTATTCCCTGTTACACCTTTGTTATAGAAAATTCTCCTTTCTTTACCTCTAATTGTTTTTATGACACTGCTTGTGTAATAGTTAATCATAATGTACTGTATAACACACTTCACTAGCAAAAAGCCCAGCATCTTATGAATGCCACTGTGTGCATATTTTTAATGCATCAGTGAGTTTGATTAGTTTTTCCTTAGTATTTCATGAGTAAACTGTGGTACTTCTCACATAACTCCACTCCTGAGGCTATGAGAAGCTGAAAGCCTTAAGAACCCAAAGATCTTACAGCATTCAGCAGGTATAAATCTGCCAAATGAAGAGGTGCTTATGGCCCAATCCAACTTGAGTTTAAGTTTTTCCATTGACTTCAACGGATCTGAAATTGACCCTGAGTGTCTTCAAAGCAAAGTGAAACCACTCAATTAAAAGCTTCAGGGTAGTGGCTGATATTGCAATACATGCCTGATTTCTGAAGCCAGTCCAGACCTCCGCACACTGCGTTACTAGCGTACACCGCAGATCAGTGAATCAAGTATAAATTATGAAACAAGCTTCTGGGTCTGGATAAAATTAGTCAGTTGAACTCAGACAAGAGTTGAGTCATCAGACTTGTTGGTTTTCCTTGTCCCAGTCTGAAGGTGTCATTCCCATCAAGAATCTCTTGAGTAGATGCCACACCTCCAAGATGCTGTATTTGAAGCAGGCATTTGTAAGGCACCTGTTGAGATGGTAAGCCCTTGAAATTCACTCTCTGTACTCAAGCTGAAGCACTTGGGATACATTGGGAAAGCCCCAGTTAATGCTTGTGAGCAGTCTGTACCAGGGGTGTCAAAATAAAAGTTATCACATGTCCGCTCATAGTATATTGTGTACACCATAATGTGACATGAGAATCCTATAGAAATCTGGCCATAGTTCCTTGGGCCTTTTCTGGCCACTGAAAGATGGGGCTAGTCAGCTATTGAACCTTCCCATCCTCCCCAGTTGAGCGCAGGCAGGAAATTCTATCAAACGATTCTTTTTATTATTATTATTTGTAAATTAGCATCATCACATTGGTTTAATCTAGAGGGATTTGTTAAAAAAATAATAAATTAGCAGTGGCTTTCAAATGACTGTCTGACAGACAAGATATGATGAAAACAGCTGGGAATGAAATGGTATCTTGGTAAATTTAATGTTTTTAGTTATAGAGAAAGAAAACTTTCCTTTGTCTCACATGCAGAAAAGTTCCTTCATCTGATGAATGTTTAATCCGTGCAGATGGTCTGAAGCCACAGCATTTTTTTTTTTTTTTTTTTGCCAGCATCTGTTGAAAAGTTTTCATCGCTGCTTATGCTGAAGAGTGGACAGGGAACAATTTCAGTTTAAAACTTCTCGAGGATAACAAGCCTGTTAATAGCTTATACACTCTTTAAGTGAGCAAGGTACATTTAGCCATGACAGTTTTCTTTCAGTGGAATCAAGAGCCATTATCAGATGTGACAGGGAAGAATCAATGGAATTCAATGAACAAAGCTCCTATACAATGGCAGCACTTTAGTTCTGGAAAAATGTATAGGTTGTTTCTTGCTTCAGAGAGGCCATACAGTGGTGAAGCTTACAGTAAGATTCTTTTCTCCAATTAATACTTGATTCTCATCACAAGTTTCAAGTAACCCCTTGAGATAAGTTAAAGATTTGCACATTTTAAGGAAAATAACTGGACTGGTGTGATTGTTTCAATAAATTATGTTAAAGGACGCTGCTTTCTTCTTTAACCTGGGTTGAGGGACAAGAAAAGCATGCTGTATTAAAGTGTTTTGTTTTATAACTTGGTCAATGTCTTATTTTATTAGTTAGTTGAATGTAACATAACTACTGCTGAGAAATATTCATGCACACCCTTTCCAACCCCTCTTGACTGGGGCGTGTCATATTTCATATTCTGTTGAGGGGGTTGTTTTCTACCCAAACCCACTGAATATATTTTATGACAGCAATAAAACAAAGTGGCTCTGCGGTTAGAACAGCTGAGTTCAGCAAGTGAGGTTAAAAATTGGACAGAAGGAAAGTGTTTACACTGCCACCATCAGTGCGAGGAGTCTAGATAAAACTGTTTGACAGGTCAGTTACCCTCTGTGGCAAATAGCCTTATTATACATAAGAAGCCTGTGATAGGCTTACAGAAGCTAGGTGCTGTGCTGTATATCCACATAATCATTCGGTATTTGTCATGGTAACAAGAAAATCACAGCAGAGTAATGAGCGGGAGCAATGTCTTCCTGCAGGTAGCTAATTAATGTTACATTTCAGACATTCAAGCTAGGAGCGTCTAGGGAAGAAGCAGCTGAGGAAAGGACCAAACTGTTCTTTCTGTGGCTGGAGTTTCAAAGCCTTTGCATTAGTGAAAGGGAATTGCTTTGTGATTTCATAGTCCTATTGGCCTACAGAACTTGAGATGTACTGAATGCTTCAGTAGAATCTGGGCTTTCCAAATGCAGTGGTAATAGTTCTATTTGCTACATCCATTTGGGCATTAAGCATTGTGCAAAACGTTTCTGAATATGGGAGAGTTTTTCTAAGTGAATAACTTTGCTATGTGATTAATATGACAGGCATAAGACAGTTCTCTAAAAACATAGCTTTAAAAAGTTGTTCTGACTCAGTGGTTGTATTGGATATATACTATATCAAATGGTCCTGCCAAGCCATGGTATTTAATGTATGACAAACAAGAACGCAGCAGCACCAAGTCAATACACATTGTAGTATTTGGGATGAGTACCGCAGCTATGCAAAAAAACCCCCAGCAGAGATGAGTAATTCAGCAGTGTCTGATCCATGTGCTACCAAGCTTAAAATTAAGGGTTTGAGTTTATATCTAAACTCCAATAGTGGTCTGGGTCTGAAATTGACATCAGATCCAAAAGGTATTATTGTATCATTTAATGTAGTGCCTATTGTTCTCGTGAAATTCCTGCTACCTCCCCACTGGCACATTTCCTTCCCCTGGGATCCCTGTTCAATGTTGCTGTCTTCTGGGATAAGGGCCCTTGGGATTTCAAACCCTTCCTGGGCACAGCTAAGGGGACATCAGCTATTCACTCCTCCTTCCACTGCTCTCTCTTTAGGTGTGGGCTGCTGGGTCAGGCCATCACCCTACCAATCCAATGGGAGATCTTTCTGGGTTGGCAACTGGTCTTATCCCCACACCAACTAGAGCTGCAGGGATTGTTCCTCACTGCTGGAGCTGTCATGAATCAAATGCTTATGCACTCCCCAAACATACTCCCTTGTCAGAAGAGGGTCAGGCTCCCTACTCCCTGCAAAGGGCAGAAGGGGAAACAAAGGCACAGAGCAGCAAAGTGAGTTGTCCAAAGTCACATGGAAGTCAGTGCCAAAGCCCGAAATAGAATCTAGACCTCATGACTTCCAGTGTAGTTCTCTATCCACTGCACCATGCTGCCCCCATCCTCACCTCTCTTACTTACTTGTTTTCCTCCCCACCCAACATCTTCAGGAAATGGCTTCTTAACTTGCTACTTAGGTCCTACTTGGACTCTCTTGGGAGCCAGCTGGTAGGGCAGGGAGAGAATTATTTGTACAAGGTCTAAAAGGCTGCAGGTACGTTAAGACAAATGATTACATCCGTTTAATCAGTATTTATCAAATAGTTTACCTCTGAGCTTATCATGTTTAATTTAAAAATAAAACATGCTGCTGTTGTGCAGAGAGAGGCATTTAATCCATTTAATGGCTCCAGTGACATTGATATACCGCTTGTTTCACTCTCATCCTTCATGATATCACCAGCATCTCTTGATGGAATCACCTTCTTCTAATACATCACTGGATTACATTAGCCCCTTATGTTATGGCAACTGGAACACTTAGGGGGAAATTTATTTTTCCAGTAACTTGACATAAGCATGCAAAATAAACATGATCTGTTTACAAATTCAGGCCCCAATCCTGTAGACACCTATATGTGTAAGTAACTTTATTCACATAAGTTGTCCCATTGACTTTAATGACACTACTCACATGTGCAAAGTTAGTGTGTGTGTGTGTGTGTTTGAAAGAACAGGCCCTCTGTGATGTCATCTGAAGCATTATTTATTCTAAAGCCATCATTCATGTTAACGTTAGTTTTGCCTAATGACTCTCATTAATCTGGTGTTTGTATAGTTTTGATCTACATATCAAAGCATCTGGTCAGTTTAGCTTTTGTTTCTTTTAATCAGTCACTAACTACTTAATGCTGCAGGAGTCAGTGTCTGGTTTTCAGTGTTTTGTACAAGCATATGAGGCCAGCTCATCCCTGGTGTAATGGCATTAGTCAGTGGAGCTACACCAGGGATGATTTGGACCCACTGTCTTTCAGAGTGTATAACACAGATAAGTAAAGGTGCAAACAGTGAGTGAATAATATCCTCCTTTGAGTCCTTTCATCCGTGGTAAGGAATCTCTTTTGGCTTGCATTTTGGTAAACCAAGAGCATTTTAAAAAGAGACTGGGGTCTACATTTGCACATGACATTTTTTGTGTGTTCAATTATTTGCACACACAGTTGCTCCCCAAAGTCAGTAGTGGAACTTAGCCATCTAGCTACCTGACTGGCTGCAAACCTGACAAGACGCAGTTCAGCTCTCTGAAGAGGGCCTCTCACAAGGCCTGTGTACCGTATAATTCCTACTGAAGCCTTCTTTTGAAGACTTAGGTGGGCTTTACGTGTGAGGCACAAGTTTTGTGTGGTGCCCCTTCACGCGCTTTAAAGTAAATTTTGCTGTTTGCACATCCACCGAACTGCAGGAACACATTTAGACTCTATTTTTGAAAAATTAGCCCTTAACATTGAATATTCTAGTCTGTAATTTAATTTCCTCCAGGAATATGAGTCTGCTATAGACCCACCTAGGGAGCCTGGACGCTTTACCTCAATCCGTAGCAACTCGTGTTTTTAGCTCTGGAGGTCTCCAGTCTAGTTGCCCAGTTTGTCAGCCAAAATGTGCAGGTGGACAACTATAAAAATGAGTGTTTGCTTTGAAGAGCCGTAAATAACCAATATATGTAATGCTTGCAGTTTCACTGGTAGAATCAGTGTTCTAAGAGCCTGATCCAAAGATTACTGAAGTCAGTGGAACACTTTCATTGCATTTAATAAACTTTAGATGAAGTCTTAATGGAGCTATGACTGTCTATTGTATAAACTGAGTATCTGATCTTGCCATACAACAGTATGGATCATTACGCTATGATAATACAGAGGTATGTATTAAAAAGCATAATGGACAAAACTGATACCTTGGACAAATTATTAAATTTGAAAACCGAAGCCATTTTTGAGCCATCAAGGAGGTAAAAAGCACCAGATGAAGATAAACCTCTATTTTCATCTTTTTGTGTTCACTTCAAAAGAGCTAAATTGATTTCTGGAGGCTTTGAAATAGAACTCCTAAGATGCAGGAAATACAACGTCTGAGTCCAGGATAAATATTTCTCCTTTGATTAGGCACCACTGGAAATGGCCTTTAATTCCTGGTTAGAGGTTGATCTGAAAAACTATCATTCTTATGAATTTATCCCCAATCTATTAGGCATAATTTCCTATGTTTATATTCCTATACAAAAACTATATACTTCATACAACATTTTGCTAGGATGCTGCCTGTAAACAATGGGTGGATATGTCTGTCTAGTGATAGAGCCATGTCACTTCATCAGAAAATACATATAAAAGATAAATGGTAAAGGTGACTCCAGTCTAGGACAGAAACAGAGATTGAGGACTAGAGGGCTTGATGCAGACCCATCTGTAGTGCAATTTAAAAGGGGCGTATGGACTTTGGGGAAAGAGTTTATCACACACCCCAAATTTAGGGAAGAAACTCCATTTCCTATTTAAGCTAGTTCAAGAGTGTCTGAGGGAAATGAAATTGAGATGAACAGTGGATGGATGGAGAGTCTTTAGCTGAATGATCCTACCATTCATAATAACTGGCCTTTTGTTTCTGTAATAATAGCAATGTGATACACTGTGACTTGGGCACCTACATAAAATCATTCTGATTTTCAGAAACTGTTGATTGCCTGCAGCTGCTAAATTCACATGCCTACCTTTAGGAATCAAGTTTGAAAATGATGGCCCTAGATTTGTGGATAAAAATATAATGTCAAAGGAAAGCTGGAGGATGTAGCTAGCTCAGGGGTCAGCAACCTTTCAGAAGTGGTGTGCTGAGTCTTCATTTATTCACTCTAATATAAGGTTTCACGTGCCAGTAATACATTTTAACATTTTTAGAAGGTCTCTTTCTATAAGTCTGTAATATGTAACTAAACTATTGTTGTATGTAAAGTAAATAAGGTTTTAAAATGTTTAAGAAGCTTCATTTAAATTAAATTAAAATGCAGAGCCTCCCGGACTGGCGGCCAGGACCTGGGCAGTGTGAGTGCCACTGAAAATCACCTCGCATGCTGCCTTCGGCACGTGTGCCATAGGTTGCATACCCCTGAGCTAGCTCATCATAGCAGACTTCAGCTCTTCAAACCTCAGTGTGTATTCTTATCCTAATACTTAACCATCCAAAAGGTAGCAATTCAGCTACTTCCCTAGGGTTATGTCTTCACTGCCGAGTTAACATGGGTGCTAATCACCCAAGTCTGAGCATCCAGGTTAACCTAATCTAGATATGAGTGGCCACCTTGCATAACCCAACCCAAGTTACTGCATCCTCACTGATGCTGGACTAACTTGTGTGTGTTGCTAGGACTTCTGGGGGCATATCCCACTGTTTTTTGTGCTACAGTAAGCTGAGGTGCTCTGATTCTTTTCCAGTGAATTGTGGGAGAGCTTGCTTGTCCTTCTGGGCCCATGGAGGTAAATGTGGAGGATTATCAGCATTGCATCCTATCGCAAAGTGGGTGGGTTACCAGTGCTAGTGAAAGCAGCACCCAAGCTCTAGCCTATGTTCCCAGCCATGCCAGTTAGCTAGCGCCAACTGCAAGCACCACTGAACTCATGGTAGAGGTTTCTATGTGTGGACAATTAGATACAACACCTGAATAAGAGCCTGAGTTAACTTTGCAATGAAGACATACCCTAAAGTGACTGCCTAGTCTCTATTGCAGCAGAGAATCCTGTGGCACCTTATAGACTAACAGATGTTTTGGAGCATGAGCTTTTATGGGTGAATACCCACTTCGTCAGATGCATGTAGTGGAAATTTCCAGGGGCAGGTATATATATGCTAGCAAGCAAGCTAGAGATAATGAGGTTAGTTCAGTCAGGGAGGATGAGGCCCTGTTCTAGCAGCTGAGGTGTGAAAACCAAGAGAGGAGAAACTGTTTCTGTAGTTGGCAAGCCATTCACAGTCTTGTTCAATCCTGAGCTGGTGTCAATTTGCAGATGAACTAAGCTCAGCAGTTTCTCTTTGAAGTCTGGTCCTTGAAGTTTTTTTGCTGCAGGATGGCAATTAAGGTCTGCTGTAGTGTGGCCAGGGTTGAATGCTCTCCTAAGTTTTTGTATATTCAGGTATTAGGAATGGCTAATATACAAAAACCTGTAGGAGAGCACTTCAACCTCCCTGCCCACTATAGCGACCTTTAATTGGCATCCTCAGCAAAAAACTTCAGGACCAGACTTCAAGGAAAACTGCTAGCTTCAGTTTCATCTGCAAATTTGACACCATCAGCTCAGGATGAACAAAGACTGTGAATGGCTTGCAACTACAGAAACAGTTTCTCCTCTCTGTTTTCACACCTCAGCTGCTAAACAGGGCCTCATCCTCCCTGATTTGAACTAACCTCATTATCTCTAGCTTGCTTGCTAGCATATATATACCTCCCCTGGAAATTTCCACTACATGCATCTGACGAAGTGGGTATTCACCCACGAAAGCTCATGCTCCAAAACGTCTGTTAGTCTATAAGGTGCCACAGGATTCTCTGCTGCTTTTACAGATCCAGACTAACACGGCTACCCCTCTGATACTAGTCTCTATTGAACTCTCCAGTGCAAGTTCAAATGCTTAGGCCTGGTCTGCACTCGGAGGGGGGCTCGATCTAAGTTACGCAATTTCAGCTACATGAATAACGTAGCTGAAGTCTACATACTTAGATCTACTCACCACAGTGTCTTTCAGTGAGTCGACTGCTGCCGCTCCCCGTCGACTCCACCTGCGTCTCTCATGGCGATGGAGTACAGGAGTCGACAGAAGAGCACTTGGGGGTTGATTTATCATGTCTAGACTAGACACGATAAATCGACTCCCACTGGATTGATTGCTGCCCGCCAGTCCGGCAGATTGTGTAAACATACCCAATAATATTGAAGTAAATGCAGGGCTCCATGTTAATTTAAAACTGTTGACTGTAACAGAGGTATATTAATAGCACTAAAGGGCCTAATCCTGAGAGATACTGAGTGCCAACACGAAGTACTAGGAATTGTGAGTGCTCAGCATTTCTTGAGGTCAGCCTTTCAGACCTTTTGTGTGGACTGAACTAGAGTAATGAGCAAAGTGCTTCCTATTTGACTTCACAACGAAAAGGTTGAATCCTGTTTTCTTCAGGCCGCCAGATAAGGCGTTTCAAACTGTCCATGAAGGACTAGCATAAACATAAGGCCTTTTAAAATGTGTATTCTTGTCACATAAAGTGAGAGCTGCATATGAATTTGATAGCTTAGTATGAAAAGATGTCTTCAGTCCTTTTTAAAACCACTCTTTATATATAATCTGTTTATGTGCACAAAATACAGTAGTATAAAGGAAATTATAGCCAAGTTTCATTTGTTATTAAGATTTCTACATACCCTTATCAGAAAAGTGCACAATGGATTTAAATGTTTAGTAAATACAGTTAGCTGGGGGAAAGAATTATTTAAAGTTTGAAATAACATTGGCCTAAAATTTGGCCCAACCCCACCTCTTTGAAGCATATTAAAAACAGAAGGCAATCTAATTAATTATAATTATTATACTTTTAAGAGCAGAAGAGAAGCAGACTATCTCATAATGTACAGAGAACAACTTCAAACTGTTTACACAAAATCTGTGAATTCTGCTGTTTTTGTACTACAAATCCATGTCAGATGTTAATGGAAATAACATCATTTTTATGTCAAGATGGCAACATGCCATTGTTTTAAATAACAAACATGCCTTCTCTAATTCAGTTGGACTGTGCAACGACTTGAGATGAATGTAATGTCTGCAAGATTTATGTGGGACTGTGCCAAGTGTCATTTTTGGAAAGACTCTCATTGGTTTAAACAGAGAAACAGTAGAAACAAAAATTTTATTAGTGATCATTTATCAGGAGCAACTGACAGCTTCACCACATATAATCCTTATAGAAATTACCTCCTCAGTAATGGCATCCTTTGTTTATAAAGCAGCGGATTTATGAAGTGTTTCCAGTTGCTGGTCACCATAAAAGTAGATTGTAAAGTGCACTTATTTTCCCCAAATACAGCATGTTCCATATTAGCAAATAATTAATGAATATTTATTTCTCTGGCTATCTAAAGGCTAAATTAATACTTTCCATTATCTGAATCATAACCACACTTGGATGCCTTAGATTGGGCAAATGACGGTTCTGCAACAGAGACACTTAACATAATTTTGCTCTTACTGCTATTTCTGTATCTTAAAACTGGGTAAGTGTGTGATCAATGCATTTCAGTCTTGCTACTGGTCCAACAAGTAATCATAAGTCTAATTAAACATTATATTAGCTCACAGCCAAATAGATGTTAATCTAAGTATCATAAATAGAGACATGCTCAGACAAGAATCTCAGGTCCAAATACCCCTAAACTTTGGGAGACATTGCAGATCCAGATCCAAACTTTGCTTGTGGTCCTTCTCCCTATAACAGACCAAACCAGAACCCCACATCTGACATTCCACCCATACCCTTGGAGAAGCTGGAAGCTGCGTCTTGAGTTCTTCTGTAACTATACGTGCCAGCTACACTAATGCTCCAACCATGGGCCAGATTCTGTTACGCTAACTCACACTGAAACCAATGGGACTACTTGTGAAGCAAGGTGCTGCTCATTGTAAGAGTGCCATAATGAAGACTTGCTACCCAGAACCATGTTGACATATGATTTCTCTAGCCTGTATTGACAGGTTTGAACCAGAGCAGTACACGAGCTAAAAAAAATCTATGTTACATCTATGGTAGCACCTGCTGGAGAGCAGGAACTGTTTTGAAACATGACTTTTGCAAAGGTGATATGAACCCTCGTATAGAAAGGGACTGTGTCTCAGTAATAACCCAACAGCAATCTAGAATTGAGTGAAATTACTGTCAGTGTCTCCGTAAAGATATTTCAGGTTCATAATAAGTTATAAAGTGAGAGGAACTGAAGGAGTCATTTCATGAAAGGCCAGCAGCTGTCTTTCTGGTGTAATCGTGAGCTGTTCATCTTGTTCCAGCAAGACTTTATCATGAGTTAAGTCCCCTGGAACTGAAAGTTGATTGGTTAATTTCTCAGTTTTCTAACATGATTGGCTTGCCTCATGACTCCATTTCCTTTGTTATAATAACTCCCACTGTAGAAATGACAAGGAGTCTGGTGGCACCTTAAAGACTAACAGATTTATTTGGGTATAAGATTTTGTGCGTAAAAAACCCTCACTTCTTCTTTTTACCCTCGAAAGCTTATGCCCAAATAAATCTGTTAGTCCTTAGGGTGCCACCAGACTCCTTGTTGTTTTTGTGGATCCAGACTAACATAGCTACCCCCTGATACTTGACATTATAGAAATGCTATATCTTCTGGCGGATTGTCCACCATGTTTTCAAAATGGAAGTGAATAAAACTATTGTTCCCAGCTCTATCAAGTGCACAGCTAATGTTATAAAGAGAGAAGTGCTCAAGTCAACAGACTCTTCTTGATAATGGTTTGGTGACATGTTTGTCAAAAGCAGATATACTCTACTTAGCCTGCTGTGGAAGGGGGATGATCAATGTTTTTTTAATCTTGCATTAACTGACCTTTCTGTCTTCAAAATATACATCACTGCAAGAGGCTGTGATAGCATGGACTCTCCTGTCTTTTTCAGTAAATCTGTCTCGTCTTTTGCTGTCTTAAAACCATTGTTCTATTTGAGGGTCTAGCATGCATGACATAGTTGTTCTTTTTTTGTTTAAATTGTTTGTATTCCAAGTATCCATTCACAGGACATGTATGAACAGTTCTCCAATGATATAGCTGTTACTTGACAACTTTTATTTCTCCCTCCTCTCCCCCCCCGCCCCCAAGATAGAAGCTTAGAACATAACTGCAGGTCTTGTCAGCAAAGAATGGCTGTTCAGTTGAAAGGGTTTGGATAATTTATGTCTGTAGAGTTATCATTGAACCTATTGTCACTGCATCTGGTTTTGAGGAGGTTGCTGAGCATGTTTCTGTAGTTCATGGACTGTTGTACAACCCCCCCTGAGTCTGGGCTTGTTAGAGTGACTGGTAGCCACAGCTGTCAGGATACAGGAAGGCTGGGCAATGTGGCTATTGCTGTGGCAACAGGGATTTGATTCTGGAGATTGTGGAACCAAACTAGTTATTAAATAATTAACTTCCTCATCCACTAGCACCCAGGGGTGGTTCTGCTCCTCCAGAGGCCTGGCTTACAGCCTCACAGGTAGTAGGAGAGAGCTCTGTCCTACACTGTCCATTCCTTATCTCCATTATCTGTGTGTGGGTGTTAGGTGAATAGGTGCATACCTGGCTGCACAGCAGAACTGTCTGTGGGACTCAGGTGCCATTGCTACCCCATCAGCAGGATCTCATTTGTTTAAAAAGCCCTTTTTCCTTATGAAGTTTGCTTGCTGATGGCAGGGAGAAATATATATAAAAGTTTCAGAGTAGCAGCTGTGTTAATCTGTATCAGCAAAAAGAATGAGGAGTACTTTTGGCACCTTAGAGACTAAGGCCACGTCTACACTACAGGATAAATTCGAATTAGCTTAAACCGATTTTATAAAACAGATATTATAAAGTCGATTGTGCGCGTCCACACTAGGCACATTAATTCGGTGGTGTGCGTCCATGGTCCGAGGCTAGCATCGATTTCTGGAGCGGTGCACTGTGGGTAGCTACTGTAAAATAATGAGACCAATAATGTCGATTTGCGTCCACACTAACCCTAATCCGATATAGTAATATCGATTTTAGCATTACTCCTCGCGTTTTGTAGGAGTACAGAAATCGATTTAAAGAGCCCTTTAAATCGATATAAAGAGCAGTGTAGTGTGGACGGGTGCAGCGTTAAATCGATTTAACGCTGTTTAAATCGATTTAAACGCGTAGTGTAGACCAGGCCTAACACATTTATTTGAGCATAAGCTTTCCTGGGCTAAAACCCACTTAATTAGATGCATGGACTGGAAAATACAGTAGAAAGGTAAATATACACAGAGAACATGAAAAGATGGGGGTTGCCATACCAACTCTAATGAGACAAATCAGTTAAGGTGGCTATTATCAGTAGGAGAAAAAAAACTTTTGTAGTGATAATCAGGCTGACCGATTTCAAACAGTTGACAAGAAGGTGTGAATAACAGTGTGAATTAGCATGGGGAAATAGTTTTTAGTTTGTGTAATGACCCATCCACTCCCAGTCTTTATTTAAACCTAATTTAATGGTGTTCAGTTTGCAAATTAATTCCAGTTCTGCAGTTTCTCATTCGAGTTTGTTTTTGAAGTTTTTTTGTCGAAGAATTGCAACTTTTAGCTCTGGACTTGAGTGACCAGGGAGGTTGAAGTGCTCTTCTACTGATTTTTGAATGTTATAATTCTTGATGTCTGATTTGTGTCCATTTATTCCTTCGCGTAGAGACTGTCCGGTTTGGCCAATGTACATGGCAGAGGGGCATTGCTGGCACATGATGGCATATATCACATTGATAGATGTGCAAATGAATGAGCCCCTAATGGTGTGGCTCATGTGATTAGGTCCTATGATGTTGTCCCTTGAATAGATATGTGGACAGAGTTGGCACTGGGCTTTGTTGCAAGGATAGGTTCCTGGGTTAGTGTTTTTGTTGTGTGATGTGTGGTTGTTGGTGAGTATTTGCTTCAGGTTGGGGGGCTGTCTGTAAGCGAGGACTGGCCTGTCTCCCAAGGTCTGTGAGTGTGAGGGATCATCCTTCAGGATAGGTTGTAGATCCTTGATGATGCACTGGAGAGGTTTTGGTTGGGGGCTGAAGGTGACCACTAGTGGTGTTCTGTTACTTTCTTTGTTGGGCCTGTCCTGTAGTAGGTGACTTCTGGGTCTTCAAAACTTCAAAAACAGACTCCAATGAGAAACTGCAGAACTGGAATTAATTTGTAAACTCGACACCATTAAAAGTAACCACCTAGAAATGGTTTTAATAGCACAGTTACAATAACCTGTCTGCTGAGATGAAGATTTTCTACCACCCCAGTCAGATGCATTGGGAATGAATACTATAACTGAATTTCATGCTGCCAACTAGTGTTTAAGTATACAATACCAAGAAATGTAACATTTAGCAACATATGGCAGCAAAATTTATAAGACCAAAAAAACTAAAACAACGATTTTCAGAATTACTACTGTTCAGGGGAACAGTTCCACAGTGATTATCAAATAGGATATTTGCATCTTTGTTAAAACCACTGACTGTTCAGAAAGAAAAAAGAAAGATTGGTTGCTGGTAGAAAGCTGGAATCTTGTGCGCTTCTAGCATAATGTAAAGGGAAGCAAAGACAGAAAGGCATAAGATAAAAGATTACAAGCACATCAGTCAGCCCTTTAGCACCACAGCAGGACAACTAGCCTGCTTCCACCAAAAGTGTCATCGCATAATTACCTGATGAAAGCCATGTAATGGACATTTGTAATGCTCATGTTGAAATCTTACAAGCGGCTACAGACAAAGGAAGATAAGAAGAGCTTTGAAATTATAAAGAGACTTACAAATTGGCCAGTTTTGACATTCACTCAGTTAGTTCCACCTGGAACCTCCATCTATCTGATAATTAAAGTTGTTCCATTTTTTTTGTTGTTTCCATGAATTTCTGTTAATATAGAATGATTAGTGTCTCTGAGAAGAATCCAACTAAGGGTAGTTGCCCTTGATTGGTTTGTTTCATTATTGTTGCATTTTCACTGTCTACAAATAGCCTCTAGGAAAATCTGCATTTTTTGAGCTCTGCCAGATCAAAGCCTTCTGTAATTCTAATTGTTCCTTATTGATCTTACTTTATTATCTATGGTTTCTTCCTTGTCCAAAACAAATCTTGTGAAAGTTAGGCTAGTCTTGGGAGATTTTCAGTGAATATTAATGAAGAACTCCCACAGCACCTCATCCAGCACTAACTTTAGCTCAATTTAGAGCTCACATGGAACTTTTATTTACCTACAGTTATTAGGTACGCAATGTAGCATTTTTACATGATTAAAATAAGCCAGTGCCATGGACCATAGCTGCTAAGCCTCTTACGTCTGCCTCTTATGTCTGATTAAACATACTGTTTTGCAAGGGTTCCTTTTTTATTTTATTATTATTATTTTTATTATTTATTATTAATTTGGAAGGGAAGGTGGCTCTGTGTTTTGAAAAATTAGTGGTGTCTCCACAATTGCTAAACTTAAATCCCATTAAAAGATACCATGTTATTCTGTTTAGACTATGGCAGATTGTCATGTTAAGCCAGAAATCTGAATCTACACTGCCTTTTCATGTTGTTAATATTTTCATTACTATGTTTCATATTTTTTCTGCATTGATTTTTTTTTAATTGAGAACTCCCTCAGCTGGATACCATCTGCAGTTACAATGAGCTGTCTTGTTTCCCAAGGTTGTTTTAATAAAGACATTCTTAAAAATAAAAAATCAACTTACTTAGAGGGAGAACATTTTTAAAGTACAAAGAGCTGGGTTTTCTGCTTGCTCCCGATCCATGTTTGACTGTGGATCCTAAACTTTGCATAGCTTCAAGAATATGCTCCAGTGCAACCAAATGTAATGAGCTTGTAAATATGGGACTGTGTTTCCTAGAAGGGTATAGCATATATTTCTCCATATCATTGCTTCTAACACCAGGTCTATACTAGCACTCCTCTGTCAATCTAGCATCATGTACATTGGCAGTTAGGTCAGCATAGCAATTGCACTTAGGGGGGTGGATTTTTCACACCTCTAAATAATGTAGCTATGGCAACCTAAATTTTAAATGTACACCAGGCCTAAGTGTGCAAAGACAAATTCTGCCCTTTTTTACTTATACCCCATTCAAGTCATCTGAGGTCCTGAACACAATTCAAATGGGCTGATGAGTGACCATTCAATAGCGGAAGTAAGAAGTTAACTGTGTGGTCCCAAGTAGCTTAATTTATGCCATTAGTAATGGACTGTAAGATGCTTTAAAGAAAATACAAATGAAAGACGTCACCTCTTTTTCACTCTGCAGCATATGTTCCTGCTTGTTCTCTAAGGGCCAGATTGTGAGCTCCTTATCTACATTGATGAGCAGTTTCTCACGAGTAGTTCCAGCAAAGTCAACTGTACCGCTTGTGCGGGAACTTGCTCACCAGTGACAGAAAGACACTCCACAATCTGACCCTAAGAGATTAAGGATGGACATAGGTGAAAGAATGTGAAGAAATTAGGGAGGAGCTCAAACTGAAATATCAAACACCAAATCACTGAATTTCAGAGAAGTTTGAATCCAAATGCCATTGACAGGCTCATGTCTTCCTTTAGAAGAATGGAAAAGAAAGAAAGCAGAGGGAGAGAGAGAAAAATGCATGGACAAGAGTTTACTCATAGAGAATAACAATATTACTCCGTTCCAGAGCAATCCACAGTAAAATGTCTTCCACAATTTCCTGATGTCTTGATTATTCGGTTTCTATTCCCACTCTTCAACCTTTTTTTTTTTTTAAGGTGGAAGGTAAAATAAAATAAATAAATAAATTCATTCTCTCCATTTACGTTTTAATACTAAAGCTTCTTAAATGACTTACCCGTGATATGCAGATGCCTGTGCATGTGTGACTTTTATATAGATGTATTAGCAGGTGACAGTTTCAGAAAGGGCGACACCTGCCCTCCATGAACTTTATTGGCTGCTAGGTCACAAAATGATGCTATTCAAGGTCTTAATATCGTGTACGCAGCCTTTTATTTTCTAGGCCCTAAAGACTTGAGAGATTGTCTCTTACTCCATGTAGTAATTGTGGTTTGTAGGGATTATTCTGCTCTTCTCCCCTGTATTCAGTCAGAACTGGAATGGTAACAGCACTGCTCAGTGGAGGAGCTCCCAGAGGTGATCATTGGCTGTCTTTATGGTGCACCCTTCAGTCCTGACCATTTTGGAGTCCTCTTCCCTTGCATTTTTGTACTTGCTATACGCTTTCCCTCCTTCCTTTGTGCCAGTGGGGAGTTTATCCCTTTTGGACAGTGAATAGGGCCCAGAGCCTCGAAAGTATTTAGGCACCTAACTGGCACTGATTTCAATGGGCCTTGGTGACTTACTGATGCTGATTGGGTTTGTCATTGTGCCAGATCGTGTTGACATTGTCTGGCTGTAACTGTTGGGCTGTGTGGTCGGGTATTTTCTTATTTTAATAGTTTGTATTGTCTAGTTTTATACAAAAATCATGTTAGCCTTCTCCTCTGGCTAATATATACCTATCCTGATATGGAGATAGGGCAGTGAGTTTCAGTACATCAGAAGTTAGGTTCTACTGAGATGACACTTCCATTCTCATTTCAGTTATTAGTAGATTATTAGCCTCTCTTTGAATTTCACTGTTTTATTGGGTGACCACTAGGGCAGATATGATGAATCTTGGCCAGAAGATATTAGTGCTGTCTGTCATCACTTTTAGGAAAATCCTGCAGCAGTCGATTAGGAAAACGTGTGCCAAACACATGTGAGTTTGCTATCTCAATGTGCTCTTGCAGTGCTGTCAGCTATAATAAAATGGGATAAAGACCTTGAGAGGCAAATTGCATACTGATTTGGTCTTTCAGCTCTCCCACTACACTGACTGGTATATGAGCTTTATTAAACCCAGGGAAACAATTTAATTCATATAAAAGCCAGGACCCACAGGAATATATGCCATGCAAGTATTTGATGGAAGGATAGGATCTTTTTATATGTACAATTTTATTTTATGACTGTATTTCTTATTGTACCATATTGTATATACAAAGTCAGTGACTTTTGTTTATTTGCTTTAATCACAGTGCAGGAGGCTCTAAGCCCTCATTCAATAAGCAACAAGGCACATCAGCGTTTGAACTGTGGTGTAAAAATTCATGCCTGGTACATTTGATAGGCAGCCTCCTGTTTTGCCAAGGGAGCAGATCATCCAATAGGCTTTCCATCCATTGGTCTGGATTGTCTTCCTTGTGCCACATCAGCAGGCATCAAGGCACCTGTGGGCCTCACGGTGGGATTGGGATCCACCCTTGGGTAGAGGGCAGAGACAGGGTGCATTGGTAAAAGGAGAGAGTGGGGCTGTTGAGGCCAAAGGCTGTACGCCATCCAGCCTTCTACCCAATACAGATTCAACAGAGAATAAGATAAGCAAAGCTCCAGCTGCATTTTCTTTTCCACTAAGCTTATCTCCTTGAAGTCAGGATGCTTCAAAGCAGGAGGGAAGGGTTGCTGGAGACCATAGCCAGAGAGGAGGCACAGAACCGCCATGCAAATGTCCCTGGTCTTCTGTGGCTCCTCTGAGATCTGAATGGAACCCTGGCAATCTGTGAGGCTTGGGTAGGTCTTGAAACCTTTTTAATGGCAGGGTAAACTGACCTCCAACAGGGCAATATGGCGAGATCTCAGAGCAGGAGGCCCCCTAAAGATTTCTTCTTCTACAATACACAAAGGATTTAAAGATTTAATGTATGTTTATTTACTTAGAGAATCCCAGCTCAGATGAGACATCTAGTGTTCACTGAGGGTCTTGCTTCTGTCCCGGTTTTGCAGCTGGATTGGCTGAGGTGCATTGAGATCCAGGCCTAATTCACAACGTGAGCCTTCCTGTCAGTTGAAAGGGACCCCAGGATTCTCCTAGTTCCTATTCAATTATTGGACAGTAAGAACAGCAAGACAACGTGTGAAGTCATTTTTTCGTCCACACTTTCTCACACTCTCCTAGTGTTTTCCAACTTTTTCTAATTAGAAAAACCATAAAAAGTGTGCAAAAGCTTTTTTCCACCTTTGCACACTTTCATACTACCACCGCATCTGATCACTGGAAAAAAGGGGGGTTAAAGAAAGGAGAAAGTGGAAAGGGGGGGGCACCAAAAATCAAAAGTAGAAAACTGAAAAATTTTGGTTACTAAAAACTGGGGGAAAATAACATTTTTTCCATCAAAATGAAGCAAAAAGAAATTTCATTTACTTTAAATACAAAAAAAGTTTTGAATTTTCAAAATTAGCTGAAATTGACATTTTCACACAGAAAAAAAGTCAACGTCAACAAAAACCACTTATTCTAATGAGAATTTTTCATGTGGAAAAAGTTTGACTATTCAAGGAACTGACCAAATCATTGGGTAAAGGGAGCAGTATGATCCCAAAAAAAGAGGTGGTTGTTTAATAAGGATGGTCTTCAGGCTAGTACATTGTCTTTCAGCATCAATGCACTTTTACCATTCCTACTTTTGTTTTTAGGTATTGGCATCCAGTTGGTCATATGAATGAACATGAGTATTTCTCACATTATAGACCATTTAATGAAGATTGGCTGATGCAGAGAGAAAATGAATATTCTTTCAAGGCACCTTTCTTTTGCCATGAGTGCCTCGTGGACAAACAAAACAAAGACAACACAAAGTCCACACAGAATGGTCTGTGTTCAAAACAAATCACAAATGTGAATGATTAAGAAGCTTATTTTTAAGTGAAACATATTAATGAAGACCCGAAATATAAATGAAAGAGCTTATGTGCCTCTTGGCAGGCAGGCTGCTTCCCGTCATGTGCTGATCATGCCAGAATAGCTTGGCTGTGCACTGTTTTTCTCACACCTCTTGGATACAGGAAGTGACCTCCAAGGGTTATAGAGACTCTGGGACATAATTCACTTACCTGCACTGTAACATGAGTTAATTTCATATGACAGAGGCTGGCCACATCTTTTCTCCCGTTTAGTCTCATGCCTCTGCTATGGAGAGGAGTGCCAATGCTGTGTTGGTCATGCCCTGAACAGGAGAGCTGTTAGTGCCTGGTGATGCGACCTCCCAGGAAAGACAGAGAGTAAGAACTGATGATATTTGCTGTAAATGTACGTTCATGGCGTAAGCAGAGTCTGAATGAGCTCTCTCCTGACATCTAGTGGTGAGCTGTGGAAAAAGACTTCAGGAGCTGATCTTATTTGCATGGACACACTCATCTTGCCTAGGTGCTCAGCAATGCATGATGGGATTGCTTGCCAAAATAATCAGTTGTGGCTGGTGTTGGATCCCTAGTCTCCTTATTATTGGAACAAGGGTAATAAAGCGTTGCTATCCTTGTTGTGTGAACTGAGGGCATCAGAACTGTATCTAGCATACCCCGATGGAGGGACTCCCCCTCAACTGAACAGCACTCACTAGGCTGGGGATATGAGTTCCAAAGCCCAATGAGAGAGGAGGGATATGTGTTTGTACTTAGTGGGCTAGGTCCAAGGAGTCTAGACATTTGATTTTTCTGTTACATATAGCAGGTTGAAATCACTGATAATGTTTAGGCCTACTTTGGGACAGGTTTTCTATGCAAGAGACTGGCCAGTCTTCACTAGTAGCTAAAAGCACTGAGAGCTGTGTTAAGTGGGGTATCCTGAAGATATTTTGGCAGGTGGCTGGCAAAAAGGTGTGGCAAGTAGCCAGTTGGGTGGATGGTGAAGAGAGCCAGTGTAGAGCCCTGCAGAGAGGCACAGCAATCAGTTGTTGGGGTGACAAGCCAGTGCCCAAGCAGTGGAGTGTGTAAGGTGCCTCCTTACCACCCTCCTTCCACACAGGCTGGGAGGTGAACTCTGCAGATGAACCTCTGAATTTTGGGGCTGCAGTGGCCAAGGAGAGCAACTGTGAGTGGGGTGCAGAGAAGGGGTAGGTACATTAAAGGGACTTTTGGGTTGCTGGACTTAAGACCCTGAGGGGAAATAGACATTGCCCAACTTACCTGGGGGTGAGTCGATTGCTCATGGTTTATGTTTGTGAACCCTAGTTGCAATGTTTTCCCAAATTAATGCCGAGTTACTTCCCTCCTTTAGTAAAAGTTTTTGCTGCACTCAGGCTCTGTGCTTGCAAGTGGGGAAGTATTGCCTCTTAGAGGCACCCAGGGGGTGGTGTGTAATTGTCCCAGGTCACTGGGTGGAGGCTCAAGTCGGTTTTGTGTTGTCTTGTTGAAAAGGAACCCCTAGATACTGACCCCAGCCCTTGTTGCTGCTGGCTTCACCAGGCAAAAGGGTTACAATGGATTTGACTAATATTTTAATGTAATGCTAATACATAGGCCTGTAATTCTTTTGTGTGTTTCTGAGGTTGAAAAATCAAATACTTAAAAAGTCCAAGCTGCACCCCACAATAATACTATTTTATCTTCAGTAAAACAGGATTCAGAATAATATATATCTGCAATGTGCTGATGCTGTGGGAACAAGTTTAACTCCAGGGATTTTCTGACTTTTGTTTGCTTTATTTTTCATTCCTAAATGTTCCAGTGTTATTTAACTAAGATTACATTACATTTCATTTACATTACATTACATTTGCATTACATTTCCTCACTTTCTTTTATGAAGGAAAAAAAAGGACAAATAGAAACATTTAATTTGAGGCTCTAAGGGCCACTAGCTTTGCCAGTGGAGTTTGTATACATGCCTTGAACCAGAAATATTCAGCTACGCTATACTGCAGTGCTATGTCACCATCATGCCTACACTGTAGCAGCCCTCTCCCATGCAGATCTTCTATAGACCCACTGCTAAAGAGCTTAGAGTAGATAGTTCTAGCTAAAATACTGTAGTATTGTCTAAGTGATAAAGTTATTAAGCCTGATGCATTTCAGATACTCCAGGCCAAAGCTGGCAGAGTTTGTAAGCTCTCTTGATGAATAACCTTTTTGTAGTTCTCTGTTAATTTCTTCTGATTCTCTTCTGCACAAGCTTTTCATATTTTCTTTATCTCATGGTCCTAGCCAAATAGCTTTGGTTCTTGCTATTAGAAGTGAAGTGTCACATTGCCAGTACCAGAGTCATGCTTAACTTAAAATGGAAAAATTCAAGTGTATTTGCAAAAAAAAAAACTTAATTTATATATTCAGAACTTTACAAATACTGAAATTATAGTCTTCAAATTTGACTTGAAATTTTAATGAGATCTACACAACAAGCCAAACTTGAAATTTCTACCTTTCAGGCATTTATATGTAATAGCATAATGTAAAATGTTTGAATGGAACATGGGAAAGGAAATGTTCATCTGATCTGCTTGCATGAATTATTCAACCCATATTGTGCAAAGCATTTCATCCAGAAATGAATTAGTTTGCGCAACTTAAAAAGGCCACATGGTACTATAAAATTTGAAACTCAGCTTTCCCTAAATCAGGTGTTACCTGTGCCTGCCTGCCTCTTTCTCTCTCTCGCTCGCTGTCAATATTTATTTATATATACACAGAAACTGTATATTGACTTTACTGGGAGTTCTACAGAAAGAGTATGCAACAGAGATTTACAGTTCCAGTCAGAGAAGAGAATTAGTTAACATTTGCACAATGCTTTACGTGTTGCCAAAAATGGGGAAAAAATGGATGAATAATCTCCATTAACTGACCTGCCGCTTTGTTTTATTATTTTCCTGTGTCAACAGCCTGATAATATAGCTTTAATATCATATGACTGAGAGAGTCAGTAAGGGGCCCAATCCTGCAAGATGCTGGGCATTTCCTGAGAGATACTGCACATTCTGAACACCCACAGACTTGAAGGTGCTCAGCACCCTGCTGCATCAGGGCCTAAATCTCATAACTCCCCTGTTGGGAAAAGTCATCACATGACAGGCTATAGGCACGTACGGTGTGTATGGGTTGGGGGAAGACTCCTGGGAATGTGGACAGCTTGGTATTTAGCCCTTGTGCAGACAAGATGGCCTCTCTGTGTAGCTCGTACACTCACTTAGAATTTTGTATGTCCTCTTTCTTCTGCAATATTGGATTTATTGTTGCTTATTCTTTTTCACCTGAGATCTTCAAAGTCCTGTAGTCCTTAAGTAGGCAAAACTCCTAATGACCAGGGGAATTTTTGCTGATAAAGGACTGTGAATCTTTGTCTCTATAAATAAGTACTGTACAGTCTAGTAAGCTCTCCACTCCCTTTCTTCTGTGGTGACTCCATGATAGATATCTACTGCCAGAGGTAATGCTCTGCTTGTCTGGAATGAACCCAGTGCTTTTCTTTTCTGAATATTGGTAATACTGGCAAACAGATAGCAAGTATTCTGTTGTAAGCCCAAGTATATTGTCATCATTGTCAGTAGCTTGCATTTAATTCTTTCTGTCCGGTATCACACTGGAATCTTAGCTATCATGAGAAGAAGCTACCTGTTTTCTTGAAACAGAATGGGGCAATGCGTGACATCTGATCTGCATTATCATTTCAAGAGTGTTATCGCTTCAGATGTGCAGTAAAGGCAGGACTTCTGTCAACCTCAGTGACCTCTGTAAATTCCTCAAGAGCGCACACACACACCCCTACACCTACCTCAGCTGATGTGAATCAGTATAGCACCTTTGACTTCAGTGGAACCACACCAGTTCATAGAAATCTAGGTGTGGAAGGGACCTCAAGAGGTGGTCAAGTCTAGCTTCTTGCACTGAAGCAGGACTAAGCATACTTAGACCATCCCTGACAAGTGTTTGTCCAACCTGTTCTTAAAAACCTCCAGGGACGGGGATTCCACAGCCCCCCTTGGAAGTCTATTCCAGAGTTGAGCTCCCCTCAGAGTCAGAAAGTTTATCCTTATATCTAATCTAAATCTCCCTTGCTGCAGATTAAGCCTATTACTTTTTCTCCTCTCTTCAGTGGACATAGAGAACTAATTAATCACCGTCCTCTTTCTAACAGCCTTAACATGTTTGAAGACTATCAGGTCTCCCTCAGTCTTCTTGTGTCAAGACTAATCATGTCCAGTTTTAATCTCTTGCTCCTAAGATATTTAAAGAACCTCTTCCTCTTATGTCCTTTGCCAGGTGTAACTCATTTTGTGCCTTAGCAATTCATCCATGTTTCCACTTTTTGTGGGAGTCCTTTTTGATTTTTCAGGTCCCGAAAAATCTCATGAGGGAGTCATACCTGGCCTCTTCCTGACACCATCTGACAATATAGCACTATGACTTCTTTAGCTTTTTACAACCTGATAAGATTGCTTCATTAATTTCCCCTAAATGAAACTATTTGTAAACATTTAAAATGATCATTCACAAACAAGAGATTATCCAGAACCTACCCAATTTACAACTTTTTAAAATGAGAAGCTCTGCAGTCTCATCTCATTATTCAGGAACTTCTGCACATATGGTCTTATATTTTGTATGAAACTCTGCTTAAAGAGGACTTATTAAGTTTGACAGGTCCAAAATTTAACTCGCTGTACTAAAAAAAAGATTTGCACCATGAAATTTTTTCCAAACTAGACCAGTCTACTGAGGGACCCTGCAATAACAATTCCAGGATGACAGGTTTATACACAAGCACATGTGTTGTGCTTCCTCAAATGTGGGCAGGTTTTGTGCATGCACAAGAGTTCTGCCTTCAGAGAACAGAGCACATAGGCTGAAGAGAGACCTGGAATGAAAAGCACATGCTACCAAACCAAAGCCTACAAGATTTGACAGCATCTCCTTTAGTACCCGGGATGTTACAGGCTCAAAGCTCCATCTAGCAAGATGAGAACATTCCTTCAGGTTCCTGTTTTTAATGTAGAATCCACAGCAGTTGGTGGATTTTTTTGTTTGTTTGTTTGGTTTTGTTTTGTTTTTTTTGGCTACACACTAATCTTTGCTCTTCAAAGGAAATAGTAGCAGTAACTTCTGAATCAGCAACAATGCTATGCAAATAGTGACAGCAAACAGGCCATTTTATGACAGCTGGCGTGCGTGGCACCAACTTGGTATGGTCCAGAGACACACTGGTGAAACAGCAGCTAACTGTGTGGAAGTGAGTTGATAGTGAGCCTCGTACTGAGCCTGTGAGTAAAGCCCAAGTAAAAAGGCTTTGGCCATCTGAACAAAAAGGGAGTTAGTGAGGGAGAATTAATTATAACTCTTAACCAGAAAGAGGGCCACAGCAGAAACTCAACTGGACTGTATCTAGTTACTGGTAGGTATAGGTAGTGAGTGCTGCCTCTGAGCACCTCCCCTCCCCCTTAGATTTGTGGCTGAGTGGTTCCTTGCTGTGATTAGGCCCCTTCCCCGTGGCACTGATATGGCCCAATCTGCCCAAGTCCCCTCTGCAGAGGCACTGCCTGGTCTATGTGCCGTTCCCATGCGCAGGATCTCTAGCTGTCTTTGTCCCACTACTACAGAGCCACAGCTTGTAAATTGCTTTTGGTCCATTTTCAGGCTTGACCCATTAACAGGTACATTTTGCAATGTGAACTAATGAAACAAATAGGTGTTGCCAGGCCATATGTCATCTCACTGATATTTTGCCTATATAGTCAAGACTGATGGGGTGGAACTACCAGCAGGCCACATAGCAGACATACAGACCAGCTACAAGTACCTTGGTGTCCCAGAGTCACATGGAAACCATGATGAGGAGGCAAGGAAGACAGCAACATCCAAGTATCACCAAAGGATAAGACAGGTCCTGAAGAGCCAGCTCAGTGGGAAGAACAAGATCCACGCCATCAACGGATACGCCCTACCGGTCATCAGATACCCTACCCTGCCGTATTACGTTGGTAGCTGGCCAAAAGCTGAGACATGTGAGGCTGCCGATAATGTTTTTTTGAGTAAACCCGGGAAGCTTCCTTCACAATGCACGGAGGTTTCACCCCAAGTTTCCCAACCTCCACCCTAGAGGACTGATTATACCAGCCGGAAGAAGGGAGGGCGGGCTTGGTGAGCGTCAAAGCCACTGTCCTGGATGAACCCCGGACATCCAGAGCTAAGTACAATCAGTAAGATGGCCCCCAAAGATGAAGCTGCTGAGAGAGAATGCCTGAGGCAGCAGCAGACATGGAGGAAGACCAAGCAGAAGAAGTGCCATGGGCAAGACAAGACCCTTCATGGGATGTACCATCGACAGATAGCTGAGGTGGCTGACATTGGGGAAATCCTACCAGTGGCTGGAAAGGGCTGGACTAAAAGACAGCACTGAGGCACTGATCATAGCCAGCACAAGGAACAGGCACTGAGCACCCAGATCCATTGAAGCAGGGGTCTACCACACTAGAGAGACCCAAGGTGCAGGGACTGTGCAGAGAGGCCTCAGAGACCACAGTCCAACACATAGTGGCAGGTTGTAAGATGCAGGCAGGAACAGCATACACTGAACGGCACAACCAAGTGGCTTGGCATTGTGTACAGGAACATCTGCCACAGCGTTATGGGCTAGACCCTCCCAAGACCAATGGAGATTCCACAGAAGGTTGTGGAGAATAGCAGGGCTAAGATTCTGTGGGACTTCCAGATCCAGACGGACAGGCAGGTACTGGCCAATCAACCAGACATCGTCGGTAATTGACTTAAGGACCAGAAGACGCGGTGGTGATAGATATAGCCAGTGCCAAGTGACAGAACATCAAGGAAGAAGGAATATGAGAAAGCTGGAGACGGTACCAGGGCCTGAAAGAGGAACTATGAGAGAGATTTGTGGAAAGTGGCGGAGGCCAAAGTGGGGTCCCAGTGGTGGTAGGTCAGCACTCGGGGCTGTGACTCCTACGCTGGGTGAGTGGCTCCAACAGATCCCAGGAACAACACATCAGAGCTCTCTGTCCAGAAGAGTGCAGTGCTAGAACAGCTTAAGAGATTACTGCGCAGAACCCTTCGAAACTCCCAGGCCTCTGGGTAGAGCCCCTTTTTTTTCTGGGGTTAGGGGAGGGAAAAATGCCACCCCATGAAGGGAGAGGGGAATTTTTTTTTTTTTTATATAAAACCTAGCCAGAATGAAAGATTTAATATGGACTGTCTCGGTAAAGTAAGAGGTTTCACACCAAGTGTGCGTGTAACGCCGACAGACGCCGGTTGTCGGCAGGCAGGATCAAACCTCGGACCTCTGGAGGTTAGTGCCTGTTAGCTAAGGCTGTAGAGCAAACTCATTAATCTCTCTCTAAGTGGTCTTAGTGCCACTAGATGGGACAGAACACCACAGCCAAGAGGTGTGTGGGTTACATGTAGACAAGAGAAGCATATTACTGTTTTCTCCTAACTTCTGTCCACCTAGCACTGTCTACACGGGGGCTAGGTCGGCATAGCTATGTCTCGTAGGGGATGTGCATTTTTCACACCCATGAGAGATGTCATTAAGCTACTGTCAGTTTTCAGTGTGCACCAGGCCTCAGAATGAACAGCTTCCAACACTCAGTTGCAATGACTCATGGCTACAGTGAATGTGGGGGAAAAGATTGCAGCTTTCAATATAGAATAGTCACTTCTATTGACTAGGAGACCGTAAAATAGGATTCCCTGGAGAAGACGAAGATCACTCATTTAGCCTAATCTAAGTAAGCAAATAAGTCTTGAAGTAATTCTCAGATCCTACGCCAAGCCTGCTGGCAGCACATAAATGAAGCTAACCCTTAATGTTTGTAAAAATCAATTCAATCTATCTCTGTAGAGCCAAGAGAACCCTCCTGTACATTCTGCACATGCTTGCAGCCTAGGGAGGCCCCCTTTGGGCTCATTCTTATGCGAACTTCGGAAAGGAAACTCAGCCAAGGCGTTCTAACCACACTCTGGCTCAGGACAATGCATTCTTGTTCACACATCGTGCCAAGGTAAAGACGTGCTCACTTACTCCTATTCTAATTAAGTCACAATTAAAGGCTGCTGTACTGTGCTGAGACCCTAGTACTTCAGCTGGCTGTTGTGTCATAGTCCAATTTATGTACACTGGTGAAAACCACAGACAAATTCTGTGCATCGCTTATAATGTTGCTTAGAACAAGAGCTGTTCCTTGCATACTTAGTGGCCCAAGGGGCCATGGCTAAGGATAGTGCATCAAAAAAATAAAGGGATTCACCCCTAGAAACCACAAAGAGCAGGTGTGGGACTTAACGTTTCACCAGGCTTGGCCACAAGAGTTAGGAAAACCATTAAGAGATTGGTTTTAGCCAATGCTGCCATGTGATGCAGAATAGTAAAGGGTGCACACACCCAACTGGCAGATGTAGCAATTTTTGCCTTATGCAGTAGTAGTTTCTCCATCTGGTTCTTCTCAGAGAGAAATATTGGCCTCTGTGATATACCTACTGCCTGGAGGTGCGTGCTAGGTAAGGCTAGTACTTCTTGCTGTTCCATGCCACATGAAGATGGCCCAGATCCAATGTGTCATAGTCAGAGGTGAAAGTGGGCTGGTACAGCGTACTGGTAAGAAGCCAGTATCGGCCTGTATGCAGCCCACATTAAAGAACTGGCCGCAGCACGTCATTGCCCCTTTTGCCTCCCCCAGGCCGCTGACAGTCACGCCTGGTCGTAGTTGACATACTTCATTCTTGACTTCATTACAGTTGTGGCATGTACGGTGTAGTCCAAGTTGGAAGAAGTCAGGAGGGAGGGGACTGCTATCTGGCAATGCTTTAGCAACCTTTGTTCATCACAAGTTTAGGTTGTGTGCCCTTGGAGTAAGGATCTGTATTACCTTGAGACTAGCATGAACCTCTTGTGGCAATTTCTTGCAAGGCAGTAGGTCCTCGAGCCAGTGCTTAAATTTGTTCAACATGTGCTTAAATTTAAGCCCCTGAGTAGTCCCATTGAAGTCCATGGTCTTAGCTGCTTATAGTTTAACATGGTCTGAAGTATGTGGCTGAATCACAGCCTAGTTGAACAGTCACAGTGATAATGGGTGGTCTATATAATTATTATCTAGTGTTTTGTCTAGCATTTTTCCCTAGGAATTCTTCTCTGTGAATGGGCTTTACACTTGCCAACAAGCCTTTTGTTATTCCTGCCTGGACTTAAGATGCGCACATGTTCCAAGTTATAGAATACTTTTAGTCAAATGGATTAGCACATTTGTCATTTCTCCCAATCTATCATCATTTTGGTTTTACATTTCCTCACACTATGCAATAAATTTCTTGCTGAATCAGTCACATGTTGATTTATTTTATCAACTCCTTTGATGGCTTCCATGGAGTTTTTGTTGGTTGTAGAGGTTCCATTTCTCTAGGACCTTCTGCATACACACGACCCTTGATTTTTTTCCCCACTCATTCCTTTAGTGTAAGCTGTGTCAAGCCCATGGAGTGGTTTTGAATTAAGAACAGGGATGAGTGAATCAGTCCATATAAAGAACCAATTGAATCTTTTCCCCCAGTCGAAAATTAATTTTTTTCGTTGTTGTAGAAAATTCTGGTGTTTCTAAATGGTCACATTCCTTTGGATATCTTGGTTTCTGCCAGGCCCCAATACTGAAAAAAAAAGAGCTGTGTCTTTCCCTATTTCCTGCCAAGCTGGCATCAATAAGTATCAGGAATCTCATGTGAAACTAGAGATTTGAAGCGGAACTGGATATCCCTAAAATTCAGATGTTTTCAGCTCTAGTTCCTTCTCTCTAAGAAACCCTGCTTGTATTTGAGAGTTCCAGCTCAGTTCGGCTTAAAATGAGCATCCAGGGCTAGATCCACAAAGGGAACTTCAGCTCAGGTGTTGCAATACCTACTGCTAGGCATGCTGCCCCCTTGTGGAAGCCACAGGCACGTGTCAAGGTGCCCTATATAAGGCACAGGGAAAGTCACAACCCCAGCATGCTGAGTGGAGCGATGCCTAATCCTGCTAACAAGGAATGCTGAGGAGAGAGCTGTAGCTTAAACCTCACCTTTAAAGGCAGTGAGGCACCTAACTTCAGGTTAGATGACAACACCTTCCTCTGCTGTGACTTCTCAGCCATGAACCTTCTCCTGCGCATAGGTACCAAAGCAAGGTCCATCTTTTTTCATTAATAATGAAGAAGCAGGTGCTATTGGTGATACCCCTCTCTCTTCCCAGTAATTAGAGCATTTCAGTCTGCCTGATTAGTGAAGGGATTTGCCCCCAGGTCTCCTAGCATCCATGGGAGCACTCTAGTCTTGGGTGGGGCTCTTTCTCAATCTCTCCGGTTGATGCTGTTTAAGAAATACTTCAATATTCATTGGGCTAGCAACAGAGAGAGCATGACTGTATAGGCCAGTGGTTCCGACAGTCTCCTAAATGCTAGGAGACTCAGGCCTGGTCTACACGGGGGGCGGGGCCTCGATCTAAGGTACACAACTTCAGCTACATGAATAACGTACCTGAAGTCGACGTACTTAGATCTGCTTACTGTGGTGTCTTCACTGAGGTAAGTCGCCTGCTGCTGCTCCTCCATCAACTCTGCCTGCGCCTCTCACTCCGGTGGAATATGGGAGAACGCTCGGCGGTCGATTTATCATGCCTCCACTAGACACAATAAATTGATCCCTGCTGGATCAATCACTCGGGAAGTAAGTGTAGACATGCCCTTAGAGTCAAGTGCCTAGTCCAACAGTTAAGTCATGGCTTCTACTGGAGAGACTGAGCGAGAGCTCTGCCCCAAACTACATAGTAGCTCAGTGATTTGGGCACTCACCAGGCTGATAGGAGACCTGAATTCAAGTCCCTGGAATGAATCTGGCTGTGTGTGGCTGTGAGTCTCTTACCTTGACATTGAGTGCACTAATTCCAGAGTTGGTATAAGGTATAAGGACACTGGCACCACTGGTGCTGGAATACTGTACCTAGTTTGGGATATGTCGTCCCCCCCACACACACAGACACACCTTTTCTGTTCACCTGTCTATTTTGGAAAAGGTTAAACAATAATAGTATCACGTCAGGGTTTTGTACACTAAATCAAATAGGTCACTGTAAGTCAAATGGTCCCGCTAATGAAGGAGTAGGGCGCCATCTAGTGGCCAGTTACATTCCTTGGTTTAACAGAACACTAAACATGCAGGCTTACAGCAGCTCTTGCTTTAAAAGCACCTGTCCTGTGAAGAAGATCAGTTTTCTGAACTTGAACTATGGCGTTAGATGTGTGTGAAATGGAAAATTTACCCACACCCATTTCATAGCTTTGGCGTGTTCCCACATCCATTTCCACTAAGCATAGCTTGCACAATTTCATTTACACTTTGGAAGAGACTAAACAAAAGTTATAAAACTTTAAATGGGGGGGGGCACTGAGGGCCCAAAGGCCATGTTATCCAATTATTTAATTCTTTGATGCAAATATTCTGCTTTATTACTAGCCTCAAACACTGAACATAGAGAAAGTATCTGATCAAAGCAATTGAGACACAGCTCATCAAAAGTCACTGGGCATGAAAGGAGGTGGGAGGTGTGGGGGGCTAGTCCCAGCTGTAAGAGGGACATGCTCTAAAATCGTACCCCACCACTGAGGCTCAGTTTCCCTAGCTGTTAATTGGGACTAATGGTACTGTCCCAGGAGGACTGTTGTAACCCATACACTGCCTGGGTGTGGTGGTCTGTCCCATCTAGTAGCTGCCAGACCACTTGGGCAAGCAAGAGAGATTAATGAGTCTGCTACAGCCTTAGTTAAGGCCTATACGGCTTTTAGCTCATGCAGTAGAGACTCATGCATTTAGCTTCAGAGGTCCCAGGTTCAATCCCGCCCACTGACAACCAGGGTCTGTCGCTGTTACACTGTGAAGCTTAGTTAATCAATGTGAGCGAAGCGCTTGAAGACTTTGGTGCAATACTTACTTTAGCAAGACAGCTCTTCCAATGTGTAAGTTAAAAGTCCTGTTAAACAATATACTACCCTGACATCAAAACACATGGGTCCAACTTTCTCTCTGATGGAGTGCCACTGAAGTCAATGGGATGAATGTATGTGTAGTTTACACCTATGAATAGGAAGGTGATGCAGGTATTATGGCAAAACAAACTCACGAATACATCCCCCAATAAAAGCTATTTTTATGGCATTCAGTGGAATTGAGGTTTCTGACTCTGAAGAAGCAGAGGCTATTTGTATCCTTTAAAATGTTACTTTAATTTCAAGGGCTGCCACCAAATTATCCTACCGCATATTGAAGCAAATGGGCAACATACATCAACACATGCTGCTCAGAGTACATAAACGCAGCTTGAGTGGTGCTGGTGACTTTAGTGGAACTCCTCACATGCTTCGTGTCAAATGTGCTTTAGTACCTTGATGAATCAGGGACAAAAATCCAGGTCATGGTGCAGAACTATTTCTGTATCTTTTTGCAGCACTTTATGTAACATGCGTGATGCCATCCTTCCCTTCTGCACTGCCTTCTCTTCTGTTTTCAGCCACTGGTGTTCTGTGTTTTTTAACCCAGTGCTAGCTGCACCAGTCGCTGATGAAGAGGGAAGGTCCCTTGCTCCTTTATTAGTTTTTCAGACACGTAGTCGTAGAAAGTGCGCATGACCCATATGTGAAAATCCTGTATAAATTGCGCAGCATTTTCTTTACTGTTTTAAGTGTAAAGTCGGTTAGCTGTTTAACCTTTTGAGAGGTGCCACATTTTGGATTTGTCAGGGTGCATGGTTTTTTGTGTTGCCAGCGTGCTGTTAAAAAAAATGAACTGTATTAATTAAGAAGATGCACCAAACTCAATCCCATCACTGACAACTTGAGAAGATGGAGCCTGTAACACGGCAAAAACAATTAATTCATTTATGGCAATGCTAACCTTTATGTTCCATTGTGTCTGTAACATTTAGGAATTATGTTGTGGCTGTGATTACATCTAAGATATTGCCAGAAGGAGCCGCTAATGGAAGTGAATGAGGCTTTGTGGGAGCAAAAGGCAATGCAGGATAGGAATTCTCTTAATCCAAGATTCCCACTCTCCTCCCTGCCATTGCAAACCATCCTCCATCTCCTGGTCTGTACACCTGATGCAACCAGCTCTTCTCCCACTCTTGCTTCCTAACCCAATCCGCAAGACCAGGACACAGCAGCTTCTGCAAGGGAGGGAAGGCAAGGGGGGAGGGAGGAAGTGCTGGCAGCTATAGGTGGAGATTACGCAGCTAGGGACAGGATAAGATACTGAACTCAGTGACAGATTCCAATCACTACTTCAGGAAAGACTGGCTAGAAAACAGCATGAGTTGAAGCTGGGAGATGGGTTGTTAGACCTGATATAAATTTATTGGAAAAATAAGGCTTTCCTGCTTTGCTCTGTCACTGCTTTCAGCCTTGCCTCATCCTCTGTGGAGTTATTTCTCTCTGGAAACAACTCTCATACATTTTGTGCTGGAGGTAAAGCACCCAAGCTGTCTTCTTTTTAATGTTTCTATTCATTGTTTTTTAATCTTGGCCTCTGATTGTTGGACTGAAAATACATTTGATATGTTTAGTATTCAAGCAAGGACGGGTAAACTGGTTCAGGAAAAATAAAAGCCCCCAGTTTCCAAACTGTCAGCACTTCACAGGCTTGGCTGGGTACTGAGAGAAAGCTTAGTCCCAGGAAATTTTTCAACCCAATTTTGCAGATGTAAATCCCAATCCTGCAAGAAGAACTCGCAGGTGAGCCTCCGTGCCTGTATGTAACCCCATCGACTTCAACATAACTCCATCTAGACATGGGGGAGGAGAGGTATCCATGTGGAGCAGTCCATCTGCTAAACCTTCCTCAGACTCTCTCTGCCCCAGTCATGGCGGCCTTCTCTAACCCATGAGGAGCCACCACAGCTTAACAAAATGAAACAAAGAATCATGCTCTGCTCTGTACTATCTGTCCCATTCTATCGTGTTGATTTCAGTAAGGTGGCACATGTATAACATCTCATCATTGGGCCCCTAATGATTAATAAATGAACCAAACACGATTCTATACAAAACCTGAAATATTTTACTTTTTTTTAAACTTTGATCTAAGTTTACTTAGATTTCATGGACTTGATACAAGAGCATTTGATATGAATCAGTAAATAAAACACTGTAATAGATAGCCACAATAAACTTTGTTAGAAATGTACATGTTGCGAAAATAATAATAAAAAAAACAGCATGATGTCTGGGTTATAGTATATAAATGCTTAACAAGAACAGTATACTAGGGAAGCTTAAAAACCCTGCTCTGCATAAATCTGGGGCCCTATTCAACTAACTTTATCAGACTCCTACCACTCAGAATCTATGTCCCACTGTAATAGTATAAAGGTTAGTTTATAAGGCCTCAGGTGTTTCCTGTAGCTGTTTTTTTTTCCCCCATGGACATCACATCCAGGTAATGTGTATATAAACAAAGCTCATAAGAAATGTACAAATATAAAAAGCTACAAACATTAATAAATTACATCATCACAAAACACAGAAACACTTCACAAGGTGCTAGTAAAATAACTGTATCCCCTCATAATACAAGAATTAAAACAAAGAGCTGGTATTAAAGTTGAAGATTATTCTTCAAAATGTGTCTTAAATAGATTATTTTCTACTATTTGATTCTGTATAAGACATTTTATAAGGCTGCACAAAGTTTTACTTGTTTTCCAGGCAACGCCCAAATCCACCCCCCCCAACCCCCCAAGAAAGTGAAACAAAAACAAAAAAACCTCCACCCAACCCTTTTAAAACCAAACTAAAATACAACTGATAATACTCAGCAATGACTTGTATATATGTTAATGAAGTAGTCTATAGAAAGAAATGTCTAAAGATACTTTACTTTTATAAAAAAGAAGTTATTTAAAAAGCTATTTACAAGCTACATTCTATGAAAAATATGCCTTAGTAAACACATCTAAAAATTAAAATACGGGATTGCCTGAGAAACAAATTTAACCCCTCAAGTGTTTATATGCAGACAAGCAGTTTAATGTAAAATAATGCACTCTACACCAAACACTAAAAGAGTTAAAAGACAAAAAAGTATCCAGTCAAATTGTCAATAAGCTAAACTTTCCCACTATCTGACACCTGGATGCATGCAGTTCTCGTTCCCAAAGTAAGTGTATCTCATAAGAAGTGCCTTGATATAAATGTCAAAAACTGCACGTGAAGAAGCAGAGCTTGACCTCATGTACTGCAGTTAAAGTGACTGCAAGATCTGCAACATATCTTTGTGTGCTTTGATTTTGACACTGACACGAGCTACTGTACCATCATGTGTGTCAGTTAGCAAAAGAAACTGGCCCTCAGGCATAGAGCTAAAACTCCCAACCAGTTATGAACGCAGCAGTAAACCAGCTCCCACTGTGCATAACAAATGCTGCATCGTGCACCTAATATTGTCCAACCTGCAGCTATCTGAGAGGGATGGAGTAGTGCCCAAGTGCAGTAATGGTTCCTCCAACACATCTAGATCATGATCAGGGTGAGAATGGAGTTTCACATTATGCAGACTATCTTCTGCATTCGCTATAGCATGGGGAAATGTCTCCAGCCATCAAAGTTAAGGTCTCCCACCTTTTAATATTATTTGTCAGACAAATGAAGAATTTTTAAATTTAATCTCCTGCTCCTTGACCAGATACCTCTTTAAAGATAGTACTTGTTTTTTTTTCTTTAAGTGAAATGTAACTGAAATGAATGTTCATTCTGTTAAAACAACTGGTTTCCACTTATGAACAAGTTAAAGGGATACTTTCCTAAAACTGGAATGATCCTCAATTTCTTGGATTATCATTAACTTTTTGCGAACTAGTCACTCTCAGCAATTTGAGAAAGGACATCTATATTAAAAAATATTTATAGCAGTATTCTGTACACTTTAACTGCTGAAAGTTAAAAACAATTATTAAAGTGGTGGCAAAAAGTTAACTGGTATTGTCCCTAAGATGATGCACAATACTACTGAAGTTCTTCAAGAGTTGAAGAGTTAGTGTCAGCTCAGGAATTACTGAGCTTTGATCAAGTCCCAGTTTTTGAAATATTAAAGGAGAAGTTTCCCATTCCGATGGATTTTCAAAATCTTCCCAAGCCTCTGCTTTGCGGTAGCCATGCCCTTTTTTGTACGTTTTCCTGAAAATTGAAAAAAAAAAATGAACATGTCAAGAAACAGCAGCCACAGCAATGTAGAAACAGCAAAGCAGGTTCACTGGATACAAAAACAGAAGCACTAACTTCAGTGGTTGTGTAAACAGGTGCAATCACACTCATGTCTGATTTCCACCTGAAGAAATTACATTTTGGATATGTATACCACAAATTCTCAACGTTAACATGCTGTGTGTGTGTGTATGTAACGCATCGATCAGAATGCTCTAAAGAAAACCAAGCACTGCCATACATTGCAATCTGTGCTGTGTATCCCAACCTATACTATATTGTCTTACTCCGGGTGATTGTCTTACTATGGATTTTGACCAAGTTTCATTCAGGATTTTTCTACTATCTCGGTTTCATTCTTAAAGTACCATTCCCTGTTTAACCGTGTTCGTGAACCAAAGTACCCAAGAGACACATTTGAAAGCAGGCACATATTTATTCTATAGGGGGCTCTCTTCAATTGTCCAAGTATCTAAAACTCAGTGCCAGATAGTAAGATTAGTGCAACTCACTCGCTAGGTTTAAATGAATTTAAGATGGTTTCCAAGCACTGTGCTAAACCCTTGTGTGGTGGAATGGAAGCAGTCACAAGAAAGAAGTTTTTAAAAAAATAATTCATCGAGATTAGAGCGTTTAACTGTGCACTTTAAAAGCTGCAGAGGTTGTAATTGTATCTCTTGTTGCATTAGTTTAAAGAAAAAAACTGTGTGCAGTTTCAAAGACTGAGGTTCATTTTTATTGTATTTCTTCTTTAAAAATATATTCTATTTGACAAGGTTTTGATTAAATTCTATAATAGCTGGCAGCTTTGGTATAACTGGGTCCCTTTTCATCTGTGGCCATATTGTGACATTCATCATATTCACTTTGACACATCTAGGAAATATAGCAACTTCATCCATGATTTTACACAGGGCCCATCACACTTTCATGTACTTGTTTTCTACTTTTTGCTTGCACGTCTGTGTAACTTACTTCCCTATGGATTGTCATATAAGTGACACAAAACTGGATTTTTTTAATCCATGTACAATCAGACAAGAATGCACTAATGCAGGTATTCTGTCCATGTCATCCAGTTGTGCCCTGGTAGCTTGACTCTGAACTAGCAAAATGGCAGGCAGGCTTTGGCTGAGCCTAGCTTCTGATCTTACTCAACTGAATGAGATTCAGCTGTCCAAAGACTGCAGTATCAGGCTCAACTATCTCCAAGTATTTCCATACATTACTAAAAATAAATGATAATATGGATATAGTTGTGCCTTTCTTCTGGGCAGTTTCAGAACCTGGAATATATCATTTCCCACATTAGCAAATGGGGAAAGTGAGGAACAAATAAATTTTGACTTGTTCAAATCCACAATGAGCCAGAGGCAGAGTTGAGGACAGATCAAGTCATGTCCCCTGACTCCCAGTCCAGCATGTGATCCACCAGACCATAGTGCTGTGTTTCTTAAATGTACATAAGCATAATATTTGCTCACCCCTTTGTTCTATTTCAGCAGTGAAACTACTGCAACTTGGTCATCTTTGTGTTTGCGCAGCTGGGAGAGAGAGCAGTTGGTGGGTACAAATGTATCCTTGACACATTGCTCTCCTATGTAATCATCCTATACTGTTTCACAACAGCTCTGACAGAATGTGAACAAATCTGCATTCTGAACATTTAAAATGCTATAGACATAAACACCACTGAGAATCAGGTTATGGAAATCATGTGTTAGAAGTTACAGTTAAAACCTATTCATGTATAAAGTTGCAGGTGCTGTTTTTTATGCCGCCAGCATATTTTTTCTCTAGACATGTGTCTTCTGCTGCCTCAGGAAACCACAGTGAAAGTGTAACTAAGATCTTAGCTGCATGTCTAGCCAAGAACTGTATACTTTCTGGTCAGAAAAGTACATTAGTAAATGGACATAAATGCTCAGTTATCACTTATCTTTACTTTTCATAGTGTGTGTGTGTCATCTGGATCAGGTCCTTGATGCGTGCACATGCACACGTACACACACACAGATATGCGAACTATGCGCTCTTATTTTTGTGTATATAACATACATACACACTCAAATAAGGGAGCATAGCTGTTCGGTTTGCATATAGTTATACACATTTCTCCATGAAGGGCCTGATCCAAGCCCATTAAAATAAATGGGAGTCTTTCCATTGATTTTAGTGGCTTTAGATGAGGCCTCAAGGTAGGCAGTGACCCTGAGTGTACTGTTTTTACTGAGTTTAACTGAAGGTGAAAAGCATCTTTGTGGTTTGAAAGGGGGAAGAAAGAAAGGGGGAGAGGAAATCATGTTGCTGTTTTAAAAATATTTTCTCTCTCCCGCACTGGACTGGATCGAGCTCTCTTGGACATCCCAGCAGAGCAGTGATGGCCCAAAGCTAGCTGATTTGGCTTAACACTGCTGCCTCCTTTGGACTGCCCTTAAATCCCCATTAAATTCAGCCTTCTAGGCCTTGTTTTACGAACCACCACACGGCTATCTTACAAAGGCATCCTAAAGCCTGCTTCTATTAAACAGGCGCCCAGAGATGTCAGAAGGAGCTGTTCATTCACTTTCCTTTCCCAGAGAGGTAAAGCATTTGCTTATTTGGCAGACTGATTCATCACTCAGTCAGGGAGTAACCATCATGAGTCCTTGTCTGATCCCCGGGCACTGCATCCTAGCACAAAGCTTGGACAGGCTTGGACACCTTGCCTGCTGTATTTTGAGCGATTTCTGATTTTACTATATAACCCGGTTCATTTCAACAGATTAACTTGTGGTGGAACATGAACATATTAAGAAGTAAATTGAATGAAATGTTTAATTTTGCTGCTGTTTGTGCCAATGGCCACATGTATTAAAAAAAATTCCTGTGCGTCTTTCTGGCTTTTAATTGGCTTTGCTTTCTGGATCCAGAGTTTGCAGTAAATAATATCCTGTTAAGAAAATGTTACTGACAGCACATTTAGTGATACAGATGTTTTCAAATTAAGCACATAGCATACAGGACTGTGTGAAATCACACTATCTCCACTGTAGTCATACAGTTATAAAACCATGGGAAATATAGTCACTTAAATGATCATAAATTGCATCATTGCTCAATGCTCAGCTTCTACTGTAAATAATTACAGAATTTGACCGACCTCTCTCTCTCTCTCACACACACACGTCCCTCCATCTTTTTCTTGACATATGTTCTTATAACTTCCAGGTGGGCTCAGAGAGGGATAGCGGAAGGCAGGAGGGGAAACATTTGACTCAAACAATTCCTCAGTGTAAAAATAAAATTCCAATTACAGAGAGTAAACAAAAATATTGAACAAGAAGTTGATTTGCATAGGTTTTTTTAGGTTGTTTCCTTAAGCACAATAATTCCTAAAAGTAGTTAAAATATTTGCACTGTTGAAATTCAAGAAGCCTTCCAATGTAGGAAAGGCAACTTTGTGACTTAAAATATTCTGTGCACACACATGTACAGAATAGGTGCATTGGAATTTTATCTGTACTCAGGTTTACAGTTGAAATCCTGACCCACTGAGTCAATGGAAGAAGAAATATATGGAAGAAAGTGGAAAAACACAGAGTTTCTGAACAAGCGAAGAGGAAAATGTGACAGGGTCTGTTGTGAAGAGTTTTTTAGATACTGGAGGAGCTGGACTGTGATACAGAGATGAGTTCCTTTAAAACAGCGAACGCAACCTATAGAGTTCGCTTTGGCAAGTATTAGAGATTATTTTCCCCATAAGACACCCACACACAGCGGAACACATAGGCCAACAATGCTAACCCAACTCGGTGCTCATAGTCAGATCCCCAACTGGTGTAAATAAGCCTAGCTCCACTGAAAGAGAACAAGTACACAATGGAGAAGGGATGCAGGACTAAACTGTAGAGAACAAGCTTGCCCTGTCAGGGAGATGGACTGAATGGATCTTTGCCATTTCCTCTGTGAACATTTACAGTACCTTTGGCCGCTGCATTATTCTGTGATGATGATGAGGGTCTCCTCTGGGTGAGGAAAACTCCAGGTGCCATAGGTTGAGAGCCTCTGTTTACTTGGGCGACCCCAAACGTGCTTGCTCCAGCAGTGTATTCGTGATCTGCTAGGCTGCTGGCATGGGACTCCAATTTGGGTTCAGGAGAGCTGCCTTCCTGAGAGAGTTTATTTGTGTTGTTGGGGGACAACTTCTTTTTGGTATTCTTCTTCTTCTTGCCTTTTTGTTCCTCCTTTCAATAAAGCACAGAATCCCCATTCAGCGACTGTGACAACTAGTGGCATTTGTTAACATCGTTACACTGTGTATTGTGTCAAGAATGAGGATATTGTCAGAACTGGATAAAGCCAGAGGGAGAACAGGGTTGCTAGAAACTCAAAGTGAGAACTGATCACAACGGCATTGTTTCCTGGTCTGTTAGTGGCATCCACCTGCTGTATCTTGTCATAAATTGTGAGCTCTTAGGGGCAGGGACTGTCATTGTATTGTGTTTGTACAGCACCTAGCACAATGGGACCTTGATACATGTCTCAAGCCCCAAGGTGCTGTAATAATACAGATAATAATGATACAAGATAAATATAATGGGCCTGATTCTCAATTACACAAAGGCACCTTTATGTCACTCTGGCAGTATAATAAGGCCTTAGGGTGGCAAAATTGGCCCCCTGAGGACACTCCTAGAGCAGGTGGTCTGGCAACCAACCAGTAGAGGGCTGATGTAAAGATATAAACTGGCTCTTCCTCAGCTCCCTATGTGGGATGCCTGTCAGGGGAGTGGTCTGGGTGCACTGCTCTATGGCTATTCTCTGTTTCCCAAGGCACACAGAGGGCTATGGAAGACAGAAGATAAACTGGAGTAGACTTGTGGCTGCTCTAACATACACTGAGGGCTGGGCAGGTCCCTGTGCAGCCACAGTATATGGGACCACAAATATGGTTTAAAGTCACCTTTCCCTTGTCCATTCCTGATCCAAGTATAGGAACAGAGTCATTGAGAATTAGACTCAATATTTTTCATCTCATGGGGAAAAATTAATATCTGTGCAGAAGTTCGCTGGGAGTAACGTCAGTGTAGAGCACAACCCTATGTCCACACGCCTGTAATAGCTCTCTGTATCGTAGTGAATTTCACTCACAACAAAGGAACAATTTAAACTCCACAGGGATGATAGCAGGCTAATATTGGAAAAGCTTTGGTAACCTGTTAAAAATGGGATTACTAAACTGGAAAATGTAGCTGAGTTCTATGATGCGTGTTGACACAGATGTCTAGTGTCTTTTGGTACTTTAAAAAGGATTGAAAGATTATTGTGTTGAGGCAATGTAGTTTTGAACAGTGGATACTGCATTTGGCCCTACTTCTTATGAGGATTTTCCATAAGCATCTTTAAGTTTAGCATGTTTGTATACAAGCATCCATTTTCATAACTGAATGTAAGTTTATGAGATAAGAAAAAGCTTTATCACAACTTTCAGAATTTAACATAAAAAATCAATTAAATTCAAAAGATGATGAAAATCTGGCATAATTCTCAATTTTGAATTACTTAGAGTAACATTTTCAAAAACATTTAAGAGACCTAGATGTCTGAGTACCATTTTTGAAAGGGACTTAGGTGCCTAACCTGCTTAGGCACTTTTGAAAATTCCACTAGGTGCCTATGAGCATCTTTAAGGGCCTAAATACCTTTGAAAATCTGGCACGAAATACCTAAGATAATTTTGAAAATAGGACTTAGACTCCTAAATCACACAAGCACATGTGTAAATTACTCTTTAATCTTATTAATGTAAAAGGTGCTTACACTGAAGCTTTCCCTGAAATACTTCTTTGTTTACCTGATCTGCCCAACTGACAATTTTGTCAGTGTGCTTAAAGCACCTAATTGAACTAGAAACCTCTAATCTGCAGTGTCGTCAGAAATCTGAAAGTGTAATTTAGGACCTAATCCTGTTTCTATTGAGGCCACTGGGATTTTTGTCACTGAATTCAATGAGTACAGAATTGGATGTGTACAGTAATTAAACATGAGCTGTTATGACAACTTAGTTAACATTCAACAAGCTACAGGAGAAGACAGGGAAGTGCTATGGCTCCATTTGAAAATAAACATATTTTCTGAGGGAAAGCTACCTAATATGCAAACTCACCTGCTGGGATAATTTGGCCGCTGCTGCCGCCAGTCCAGTTTCAATGGAGGCAACTCTTGTACCCTCTCGGACAGGTCTGTCTTGTCGGGGTACTGAGGGACCAACTCTTGCTAAATGTAAGAACAAAATGAAAATACAGTATAACAGATACTCTGCGTAGGGGGAACACTGCATTCCTATAGAATGAGGAGCATGGCAGGTGACAAGGGCAAGACAGAGCTTATTTTTAAAAGAACATTCTACTTCAGAGGGGCTAACGTTTATAAATGCCAATTGTTAGTAAGGCCGTTGAGTGGCAGATGTGGAAACAGAGCTCAGGACTCCACTTAAACTATGTAGCTTTTGGAAGGAAACCCATATTCTGCTCCAGATTTTCCAAAATTGTCCATGTTTAATTAAAAATCAAACATTCAGGGAATGTGAATTTATTCCAAATGAACAGGCAAAATGCTTCATAGCTATTTTCCACAAACTCTTCTCAGCCCACCTGGCCAAGGAAGAATTCTTCCAGGGCAGGTGCTGTACAAGGCTCCCATAAGCAACCCTAACCCTGTCCATCCTAGCCCCACTAGTGTAGCAGATAGCACTGAACACTATGGACGTTCTGGGCAGCTCGGGTCAGGCTGCTGTAAATTAGAACAGCCCTTGAGCACTCTAATATACACCAGGAGCTGCACTGGCCCCCAATTGTCCCACAATCTGGGCAAAGTAAAAGGTGGCACTTCCTATAAGGCACAGCACAGAAACTGTCCCTAGCAGTTACACTGAGCACTTTTACTGCGCTTTTGATGAAAACTGGGGGAATAGTTTATATTCTCTATTTTCTTTTTTAATGCTTTATATATATAAGGTGTGGACTGCCTCAGAACTGCAAGATTTCTCCACTACATCATCATAATACTAGCAATACATCATCCACTTCACTGGCAGGATGTAAAAGATACCTACAACCTACAGGAGATCGCTTTTTATTTTTAAAAAGTAGCTGAAGAGAAATATTGTCCAGAATGTGTTAGATTCAATTTAGTGTTCACTACAGTGGAACTATTTAAAAAAAAAAAAAAAAGTTAGTCTCTCAACTGAGAGATCTAGACGAGCACAATCTTTATGGTAAAAATAATAAATCTCATTGTTCTTTTTTAGGTTTTCAATTTGAAATATCCTCCTTGAGTCTGAACATCCAAGACATAACGGACTTGCCTGTCGGGCTGTAGGGGGCATCATCAGAACTTTTTCTTTTCTTTGATCGTGATTTGAACACTGGATTATCTTCATCGGATTCCAAAGATGGGTAAACTAAACCAGGAACAAAAAATAGCTTTTACTGCAGCAGTATTAAACAAGAGTTTGAGGTAAGTACGAATCATCCATCAGCGTAGAATTGGATTAGCACAGTGGTGAATCAGGCCTAGAGTATCTATGTAAAGACTGCGGCCAAGGGTGGAAAGCAGAGTGAAATGTCTAAAAGGCACTGGTGCCCTGGGGATAGTGCATTAGACTAGGAATCAAAGGAGGAGGGCTCTGTTCCCAGCAATGCCACTGACTTGCTGTGTGACCATGGGCAAGTCACTTCACTTCACTGTGCTTCTGTTTTCTCTCCCACCCCTTGCCTGTCTTGTCTGTTTAGACTGCAATCACTTAGGGGCACAGACTGGCTCTTACTCTGCATTTATACACTATCTATCACCATGGAGCCCCTAATCTTGATCGGAGGCCTCTACGTGCTATTGTAATGAAATTGTAATACAGTTTTTGGTTCACAGCGTGTGATGTTATTCTTAGCTTGGAAAAGCCAATCCTCCCCTCACATAGAGCTGGGCCTATCTGGAGTACCTGTCATTATCAGGTGCATGGGGTGATGTTACTCCCCAATCGGATAGGTCAGCACATAGGTCATCTCAATGGACATTTGGTGACCCTCACATGGTGTGGAACAGAATTTCCTACATGTCTAAGAAACACAGATAGAGTACAGTACCCTTAAGAGAAGAAGGTGTTTAACAAGCTAAATATGAGTCAACAGTGTAACGCTGTTGCAAAAAAAGCAAACATCATTCTAGGATCTATTAGCAGGAGTATTGTAAGCAAGACACGAGAAATAATTCTTCCGCTCTACTCCGTGTTGATTAGGCCTCAACTGTGTCCAGTTCTGGGTGCCACATTTCAGGAAAGATGTGAACAAATTAGAGAAAGTCCAGAGAAGAACAACAAAAATGATTAAAGGTCTAGAAAGCATGACCTATGAGGGAAGATTGAAAAAAATGGGTTTGTTTAGTCTGGAGAGGAGAAGACTGAGAGGGGACATGATAACAATTTTCAAGTACATAGAAGGTTGTTACAAGGAGGGAGAAGAATTGTTCTTCTTAACCTCTGAGGATAGGACAAGAAGCAATAGGCTTAAATTGCAGCAAGGGTGGTTTAGGTTGGACATTAGGAAAAACTACCTAACTGTCAGAGTGGTTAAACACTGGAATAAATTGCCCAGGGAGGTGGTGGCATCTCCATCACTGGAGATTTTTAAAAGCAGAATGGACAAACACCTGTCAGGGATGGTCTAGATAATACCTAGTCCTGCCTTGAGTGCAGAGGACTGGACTAGATGACCTCTCAAGGTCCCTTCCAGTTCTATGATTCTAATATCAGGATAAAAGTGAGGGCATTGGATACCCCTGACGAGAGGTGGCCGCTTGCCAGTTTGCTGAATAGCCCTATTTTGACCACACTGGTTGGGTGAGAGGTATGTGATTAATGCCACTTCTTAGACCTTTCTTGGAGTAAACAGAGCAGTTGACTCTACAGTACATGGGCCCAGTGCTAATGTTGGTCTGCAGGAAAAACTCCTTCTGATTTTAATGGGCCTTGTGTGGGGCAGGTGGAATTTGGTCCAGGTAAGCCACAGGCAGAGGCTCTTGGCCAAAACACAGAGCTATTCTCAGATTATTAGTCATTAAAATTATTACTCCATAAAATCCCCCACTGCACTCAATAAAATGCTGCTCTGTTAAACATGCTGGGATGGCATTGACACAGCTCACTCCCTCAAAACCTCTTCCCCCCCTCTGCTCATTGTGAACCACACACGTCTTACTGAGTGACTAAAAATAGAGGGTCAAATTGTCCCCACTTGAGGAAAAATAAATGTAGGAAACAGAAGACACAGTGAGTTCTCACTCACAAGGCTTTTGTCAGAGGGAAGAGGATTGTCCGTCCATTAATGAGAAAGGAGTTCACCACCTCTATGCTCGTTAGTGTCCCAGGTTCAGGGCAGATATCAGGACCCTGGCTCTCAGTACTGGTTTTCACTGGTTCCTGCTCCCATCCAGCACCAAGACAAACAGATCTATTCCCAGCTCCTTCTACCTCCTGCCCCTTCTGGATCCATAGCCCCCCAGCCTGGGAGCTCAAGCATGGAAAGGCTTGGGAGTCAGGGGAGGGAACGCTGGAGGGGAACTTTTGTCGCCTTCTTTATGTTTGGGGGCTTTTCCTCCCCAGTTTGATCCTCAGAGTTTTACTTTCAAGCCCAGCTAAGTATCTCGAATGATCCTGGCTAACGAATCAAAGTAATTGTTCCCTCCCCTTCTCAGAAGACAGAGCCTTCTTTTAAACAATGAATGGGATTTGTTTGTTTTCAAAAGATTCTATCTGATGGATTCTTTGGCAGGGAGGGGAAAAAACAGGGCTGGATTAAAGCACAGGCTCACTGCAGGCCAATGCAAGGGCCCCTGCTCCTGGACTGATGTGATCACATCAGAATCTCAACGTCATTTTAAAAAAGGTAAGTTCTCAGCCCCCATAGTGGTGAAAACAGTTTGAAAATATGACCCAAGTGTAACAATGCAGTGATACTTGCCTGAGCCTGCAGGCAGCCTGAAACAATAGCTCTGAGAGGGGTGAACAGAGTATTAACTCTTATGAGCCACTCTGGAGAGTCCCACCAACATAATGCAGCAAATGATTGCATATACTGGAGAGGAGGAATGCAGCAGGCCTGGCCCACCTACCCATCCAAGCAGGTAAGTCCTGGGGTGCCCCTCTCCTGTCAACCCTGCCTTTCTGGGGGAGAGAACAAAGCCTTGCTGCTCCCAAGGAGGGGGAATTGCCATTCCTAAGGTACAGAAGGTGATTCCATGCTACTGCCCTTGTCAGTCTGAGAGGGACGGGGAACCTCTGCCGCTGTGTGTGTGTGTGTGTGTGTGTGTGGAGATGGGGGTGGGGGTGGGCTCAGACAGAGCCACAGGAGTCAGGGGCATGGTGACCTGTATTGTGGTCTGCCTAAGGTCCCAGATTGTCTTCATTCCCCTCTCCCCACCCCGCAAAGAAAAAAAAAATATTCAGATTTGTTTTGTTTTATTTTCCCCCAGTCATTCATTAAATGATGCTTGAAAAGTCAGGTGTATTATTGTTAAATATATGAAGAAAAACCTTGCTCACGTTTGCCTGAACCAGCTGTGTTAGCAAATATTAGGGTTCTGTGAGACATTCAGAAACACTCAACATCTTTGCCTTTCACATTTTGTTTCACTTTCACTAAATTTCATTGGGTTTTGCTCACACATAGATGCAGCTGTGAAACCTTCAGAGGCAGTGGGATCTAATGGGCAGAGAATGGGACTGAGAACCTGGGACTGCTGGCTTGCTTTGCCACTCACTCAGTGTGTGGCCTGCAGCAAGTTACTTAACCCTTCTGTGTTTCCATTTCCCCTTCAGTAAAAGGTGGATAATTATTGACCAACCGACATGAGGGGAAAGGCAAGAGAATATATTAGGTGCTATCGAAGTGCTAACTGTCATCAGCGGTACCTTGTATAACAACATCAAACCCTTCTAGTTCCTCTACAAATACCTCAGTGGTAGAGAGATAAATGGACTGAGGGCAGGTGGTGTTTATGAAAACCTTGAAAATGTTTTTTTCTGCAGCCACATGCCACCTGAACTGTTCTCTCCATGAACATTTACAGTTCTTTTGGGTGAATGGTAACAATATCATTTGAGTTTTATTCAATCCTCTGTATAGACACACTAAGACTCCTCGATAGAGGGTTTTGGTTTTTTTTAAAATGTGCATTTAATTTTGATTTCAATGTTTGCCTGTTAAAGCAATGTATGGTTATAATGTTACTGCTTAATTTAGCCCCTGAACCGAAAATCTGCTGACCAGATGCAGTACAAATGGAGTCTTTATAAACTCAGACTGCTTACAACAAAGAAAACACATTAAATAGTAGCATAAATATATAATTAGCAAGAATGTTGAGGTTTAAAGTATCACCCTGTCCGTTTTCCCATTGTCACATGTAGATCATGTGTATAGATTACACTTTCACAAAATTTGTCATGTAATTTATCCTGATTGATACGCCTACAAGGTGCTGTAACTGCAAACCAACAACATGCACTTAACTTCTTTTAAACGTACAGTATTTTCAAAATGTCTTGTTTTCATTAAGCATTTCAATGTGAACTTTAATATATGTGTATCTAATAGAGAAAGCAGATTTCAATGATGTTTTTTAAGGGTAACAGTCAGGAGCAGTATTTTAAAGTAACATTTTTATTACATTGCTAAAGAGCTGCATATCCTTCTTGAGCCCTGCATGACTATGTGGTTTTATCTTTCTATGAGTGTTAGTAGTTACCTGCTCTCTCTCGCACATGCGCGCGCGCGCACACACACACACACACACAGGCTGCTTTTTCATATTATTAAAATCTCGCTTCCAGAATATAGTAAACTTGATGTAGTGGTCTCAAAAATCCCTCTTTTCCTTTCAATGCAGAGTTTAGCATGCTTGCCATTAAAACTTAAGATCATGACCTCATCGTATCTAATTGAGGGGTTCTTTACTGACAGCCTCTCTGATAGTCATTTCATTCTACCTATCTCAGTTTCATGGTACACTGCATAAAGTTCTATTTTTAAATTAAATATATGATTTGGGATTTGGCTAATCGTGGTTTTGGCTCCACTGCTGTGCTTGTTAAAATCTTTTTCCTTTACTAAATAGAAGTGTAATATGTTTGGGTTCAATCTGAATAAAATATCAGTTTAATCTGTTTATCTAATCTCAAGTGTCTAATGTGTTTATTCTAATCTATTTATTCCTATCTAATTTAATCTAATCTATCTCTTCACCCTTGTCTATCTAGCCAATCTAATCTCTCTCTTTAATCTTGCCTACTTTATACAGTCCAATCTAGCAATACAGGGCCCCCCCAAGCATGCAAACACTGAGTAAATGTATATACCAGAGCAGTCCCCTTGATTTCAGTGAGACTAACTAGAAGTGTATAATTAAGCACATGCATAAATACTTTCAGAATCGGGGTCACAGCCACAGAGATTAATTTGTTTTCTCTCACCATAATCAGAATCTTTAAAACAGGCATCTAAGTGGTCCTGGTCATCGTAGTCTTCAATGTCAATACTGTTTTTTGTGCTCTTCTTTAGTAAGTGCTTGCCTGCATTTTTGTTGTTACTGCTCCCGGTTTTTTTTGAGTTTTGGGCTGAGATAGAGTTATTTTTAGCTTGGTTGGTACTCCATGAAGTCTGCAGGCAAGAGTCAGAAGACTGGAGATTTGCCATTGATAACATTCCTTGGATTGCTTCCTGTGTGCTGGGAGATGCAGGTGGCTGACTGAGGGAAAACATTAACAAAATAAAGCACTTTCAGCTAATTACCAAATCAACAACAAGAAATAAACAGTATTCACTGTAAATACAGCTCAATTTGCTTTCAGGATTAATGGCCCCATCACTGTGTAGGTGTTTATTATGGGAAATAAAGTTATACCAAGTATAAACCCATCAAGCATAGAAGGTTAAAAGGGCAAACAGAGATTTGAGCTAAAAATCAGGAAATCTTCCAAAATTTAGTTACGTGAATACTTTTTCACAAGTCATATTTTGGATGAGTGAGGAGAGTAACCAAGTGACTCTCCCCACAACAAAAAGCCGGTAACCCAAGGACAATATAATCAACAAAGTCATGAATCCAGTACCCGTTTTAGAAGAGAATGATGATCAGTTACATATTAACTTGGATGAGCCAAGCTTGGATGAGCCAAGCTCCAAGGTGCGTTGGCCAAGACCCAACAGTAAATGAGAGGCAACACCTACTAGTCAAAAGAAATAAACAGGAGACTTTCTACAACATCTTTCTTGGCTAGATCCTCAGCTGGTGAAAATCAGAGTAGGTCTACTGAAGTCAAAGACCTTAAGCCAGTTTTACTGTCCGAGGATATGGCACTCTGTTCTTATTCTGAATTGACTCACTGATGTCTTCCACTGTGATCAAATGACCATCCCTCAAACACTGTGTCCACTCGTGGAGGATAGGTCCATCAGTGACTACTAGTCGGGATGGGCAGGGATGGTGTCCCTAGCCTCTGTTTGCCAGAAGCTGGGTATGGGAGACAGGGGATGGATCACTTGATGATTACCTGTTCTGTTCCTTCCCTCTGGGGCACCTGGCATTGGCCACTGTCGGAAGATGGGATACTGGGCTAGATGGACCTTTGGTCTGACCCAGTATGGCTGTTCTTACGCTCACAGTGTTTGCTTAGAGTTTTGCAAATTTGCCAAATTCATCACAAGTAAACTAATGGCATGTATTTTATTTCCTCTTCTATAAGTGGAGCAGAGAAGGGGGACAAAAAATTAGGGTAAAATATTCAAAAGCAGCTTCAGTGACTTGAGAGCCTAAGTCTTATTTTCAAAAGTGACTTATGAGTCTACGCTTCTTGGCAAGTCAACAGGATTCAGTGAGCTCCTAAGTCACTGACGTGCTTTTGAAAATTTCACCCTTAATCTCAAACAAGATAAGAAAAAAGGTTTGCCCATCAACCTTCTTTCATTTTCATTCGCTACCACCCCACCAAAGAAAGGAAACCTAAGCATTTGAATCTATCCAATGAAAGAACTGCATTCCAAGCATCTCCTAAACAAATGCCACACAGAAGGCCGGACACCGTTAGATCCTGAAGGTCACAAGTGCAGTATGACAGGGTTTAGGGGACCCTGCAGCTGAAGCTCTATGAACACAGTGAAAATTCTGTTCTACACTGTAAGGCTCAGATCCTATGTTCAGAGCTGATATTTTGCACTAGAACATAACATATGGCTTCTCATTTGTGGTTCTTTTTTAGGAGTAAAATTTGTTATTAGTGGTGTCTGAATTTGCTTTTTTTTAATTAGATAAAATATTGGCCCAATCTAAAAGCCTCAGGCTCCTGGAGATGAGTTCCTAGGCCTTGAGCCAGCAAGATAGTTAAGCATATTAACAGGATTTCCATCTCTGCAGAACATGTACATTTCAGGTATTTGGGGTGTTTGGTTTGATAAAAATCTATTCTCAGATAACTGCACTGGCTTGGGTTTTATAACAACAACTAAATATTTGTAAAGAGCCCTTCTCCCTGACCACCACCCCTCAGGGTGCTCAGGGTACTGTTCAAACTACATTCGGCAATGATACAGTTAGATACGGATCACAGTCACAAAATACATCACCTTACAATTACACAGGTAACACCCAATGTAAGGGCTTTTTATAGATTTCTACCATAACCAAGAAATTTAAATACTTTTTTTAAAAGATAAATGCTAACCCTTTTTGCTGCAGTTCACAAACAGTACTGACAAATCCAGCACAGGCTGGGATGGCCTAGGTGACCTTTCCCAGCTTACTCCCCCACATCCCAACATACGCTCTTGGAACAGAAGTCAGGCTCGACTGAAAAGGAAGGGGAAGGAAGGCCTTCCTTACACTAGGGTACCGCCTGAAAGGACTGCTATATCAGGAGGTCAGAGCTGCTTCGAAAAGAGCTGAGGTGAGAATAAGGTGGGTTCTAAGTACTTCCAGACAGAGGGTAAAATGAGATGTTTCAGTTAGAGGGGAAAGTGATGGAATATTAACCCTGAGTGCTCACAGGACTAAGAAGCAAATTTCCTTGTCCTCTAACTCTGTTGGCCTAGATACCCGTTCACTACACCTTTGCAAATAAATTGCAGTCACTCAAGGGTCTATTCTCCATCCATATTGAATACCTCATTAGCATCAAAGGGAGTTAGTTATACCCCTATATTTAGAGAGGACTAGATTCTCTCCTTCCCCAGAGAGGAACAGAAACTGCTTAAAGATGTAAAGACAATTCCAACTCCATAAATTGGAGGAATTTTATAGCAAGGTCAAAAGGAGCCCAACTTTTTGTGCTACTGTATGAGATGCCCTCTCACATCTCTTTACTCTCTTCCTTGTGGTCCAAGCAGAACAACAGGATTTCAGGAAACAGAATAAGCTGCTAGACCTTGTGTCTTATCCCAACAGAGACGAAGAACAGAATAAGTTGAGAGGCGGAAGAAAGACTCAGGAAAGTGGGAATATGACTAGAGTTATGCATTTATTACTGGTTTTGCATTACTACTGGTGTCTGATGGACAGAATGCCCAGGAACAGTTATGCACCAGTATATACAGACTGATGAATACAACCTGCAAAAGAATTTGAGAAAATGTAGACCTACACTATCCCTGACAGATATTCATAGCTGTCAAAATTCAATCAGGCTCAGAGAGATGTTAAACAAGATGATTAATATTTCACCAGAAAAATGTAGCTTTTGTAAAAGTTTTATTCCTGCAGCGGTAGGTTGATGTCAAAGGGTATGTAAAAATTCTAGAAAAGTGGTAAGCTAAAAAAAGAAGTGTTCTACATAGCACATAGGTTTAATGAGGGAAGAAAAACAGGTTCCCTAGAATGCCAAAGAAAATTAATCTCTTCAGACAGTACAAAAAAGCAATTTCTGAAAAGGCAGGTACTCAATACTTACAACTCTTTAAAGCTCAGGCAAACAAAGTGCAAAAACCACTGACAAAATGAAGTTGTGTGTGGTTTTTTTTAAACCGCTATTCAATAGAAACCACTAATACCGAACATTTCCTGGGCAAATTAGCAACAACATGTCACATTCTCCTATTCAATGCTAACTTAATCCCCTTTAAAGGTTTTTAGGATTCCAGACATAGTAACATGAACACATTCAGAAAGTTTCTTGAAACTAGTCACAATCATAAATAATCCTAAAAATGAGTTAAGCCAGTTTTAGCAGCTAGTGAATCAATGAAAAAGAACATTAAGACATTTATTTGGTGAAGTACACTTTAATCCTCCCATTATCATGTCAAACACCTTCATTATCTGTCTGTTGCATTCATATTGTACACAAAATCTACAAAAAATTAACATATCTTCTTCACATTTTGCTCAGCAGTTTGTCTCAAACACTAGACTCTCAAAACAGTGGAAACAGACCATCAAAAACTGTCCACCAAATTGGAGAATTAGAGAGGAATTGCCTAAAGCAACACAAGCTTTAACAAATAAATTGTGGAATCTGATCAAAACCAGCAGTTCTGAAAGTCAAACCACAAACTCAACATGTGTGTAAAAACCTCTTAAAGAGACAGACAGTTAAATATAAGGCAAAGTGTTTCTCATTAGGCCATATTCTTGCAGATATGTATTGTCATTTTTGTTCTGCTTTCTAAGCCAGATAAAATGTAGAACAAGAAACAGAAAGCAATTATTAACCTTTGGAAAGCCATGTTCTCTTTCTATAACCTTAGAAATTTTTTTAAATACCATTTATAAAAGTAAACTTTCTGTTAGTTAAAAACAATGAAGACACCCACCTTGAAAATGATAAGAAAATGGGAACAGAGAACCTTGCAGACAATTGTATCGGCCCCCAAACTGGATGGCGCTATTAAAATATGCAGCAATGTGCAGAACTAGTTGCTGCTTTGTCACTGAGCATATCCTGTTCACTTTTTGTTTCGCTTGTATTAAAGGTGAGGATTTGGGGAGGGTTAGCAAAAAGGATATTTTTGTGCAATTTACTGGAATAAATTAATGCCTTTTTGCAAGTGGTTTTGCATTTTTGTAACTTCCTCTGCTGTATTTTTTTTCCTTTCCCCTTTAAAAGATACTTTACTAGTGCTTGAAAAAGTTGTCACCCTTGAGACCAGAGGGGGAATTAGCTTACTTCAATAACTGTTCACTGTGTAGTAAGCATCTGGTGATTTTCAGCTGCTTACATCTCAGCAACCGAAAGAGGTACTGCACTGAAAACTGTCAGCTCACACAGAATCTTGATCTGTAAAACATAGTAAAATTTAGTAAAACTTGGTTCAGCCATTGCACACTCCACATGCAAAGGAAACGTTCAAACTGACAAAAGGGTATCAATACAGTAGGTGTAACATCATAGCTCATTAAAACGATATAGATGGGGGAAATCTCACACAAAATAAGAGATTTTAAGTTACAAAGTTAGCCCAACCTACTGTGGGCACAGCTGTGGCCGAGGGTCTGATCCAACTCCCACTGGATCAGTGGATCAAGACCAGTTTGACTAAGTAATGGTTTGTGGAGTGTCCAAGAAAAACATTTCCACTTTAGCTGATTGGTGAGGAAGAAAAACCAAAACCATAGAAAGATGGGAATTATTAATACATGGTAGGGAAACCAAACAGTACCGCATTTGCATTGTGCAGCATTGTAGTACATGTGTATATTCGGGAGTTTTTCCTATTTAAAAAAATGTTTATATATATTTAATAAAAAAATGAGTGATTATGAAATGAAATATAATAATTTCATTAGGCAGGAGCTTTTTTCACTCAAGCTTATACCCATACTACCAAAACCCAATTGTTTATGTAAGATCCAAAAGTGATACAACATGTTCCCATGAAGCTACAACACACAGTATAGTAATTCATGCAGAATTTAGTTATTTTGGCATTTTAGACTTAGATTTCAGAAGCCATAAAGGCTATGAATGCACTGGATATAGTGCCTGGTACAAGGGAAGGAAAAATGAGAGGTCTAACTCCTGTTCTGTTATTGAATGGCTTTGTGACCCATTGAAGTCAACGGAATAGCACCAATGATTATTGTAACTTTCACAAACGTTTGTTTGATACATTGCAAACAAGCAGCCAGCCTCATTATCTGTCATACACCCAATGTAACAAAAATGGCTGAACCAAATTTTAATAATTCTTACGTTTTATAGACTCTATTCTGCTGTCATATCCCACTACAAACACAGTTGTAAGCAAGTCTAGTAATATGTTGCCCCCCCCCCAAGAAGGTGTATTTAATAATTTTGAGAAACTTAAGTCTAAATATGAAAAGAAGACAAAACTACATCTGTCAGGTGAAAATGGAATTAATAAAAGTTGTTCTCTAAACCGATGATGAGTTCTGATGTAGCATTTAGATAGGGAGATGGCGCTGAGGGGAAGAGAAAGAAAAGAAGTTACAGGTTAAAAGGTGTATATTTATTACTAATTGTAAAGGAATTAGAGATGGGTCCAAACCAAGCTCTGGGAACGCGCAGACCAGGAATCAGATCCAAACTTTGTGATTCAGGTCCATCTCTTAGGATTTGCCTTTTGAAAGGTGGTTACTCAACTCTGCAAAAACAGTCTTTAGCGGATGGTAAGCAGTAATTGCCTCCACCTAGGCAAAAGCAGCAATTAGCTAAAACTAGGTCTGGTCTCCAAGAGATACCAGCCTTCTCTAATCTAGGCTTCCTTCCTCTTCCCCTTAACACCCCCTTCTCCCCCCACTGAAAAAACAGACCTTGTGTACACATGGTCCTGGCATTTTTACAGCTGCGTAGCCCCGCTTTGAGCCTTGTCTACAGTAGCAGTTCCACCACTGCCAGCATCCGTGGAGCTGCATTGATGTTAAAGTGGTAAGATGAGAGTCTGCAAATTTAGTTTGGGTCAGTCAAGTGACAAGGTTTCCCCCAAAACACTGCAAAGATGTCTCTGAGTTTAAATGATACATGTATCCCAGCAAGAGTAACTTCCAAAGAACTGTTCTGTATCACAGAGTTCATTTCCCATGTCTCACACAGCTGTCTGAATGGCAGAGTAAGCAGTCACATCATGAACTCCTGCAGGGTAAAAACTCCTTTAGCTCCACCAGTCTCCCTCCTTCAGGTTTATCTGCACCTCTACTGCCTTTCTTGGCACTCTACACTTCAATCCCATCCCATCACAAAGCAAACCAGTTTTCTTTTAAACTCACTGATACTATTTGCCGCTACAGTTTCACTTGGCAACTTATTCCATATGTTCACTACTGAGTGTGAAGCATCTCTGTTGGAATTCTCTGCATTGCTCTTAATTTCCAGAGTTTCTTAATGGATAGATAGTATCTTCTTCTTTGGAACCTCCCCTGGAAAGAACTCACTCCACTTTACCAAGGCCCTTTCATAACTGCAAGCTGCAGTTTAGAAACGGTGTCAAGAAAAATTAAACACCCAGTGGAAGGAAGGAGAGAGTAACACCTGCACCTTCTGAGCTCCACGCTCCCTCCCAGCTCTCCCATAACCCCTGTGTAGTGTTCAACCATATTTACTCCAGATGTGGATCCTGAGACAACATGGAATCCACAGGAGGGCTGGAAAGAGAGCGGCTGCTGCAAACCGACAGTGATACAGCCGGAGGGTTTCCCAGTGATCCAGCCTGACAGCTGACATTTCCAACCCAGGTATGCCAGCTCTGGGAAGATGTTTTGTGCTTACAAAATACTGTGGTTAGTGTCTGTCACACACAACTAATAAGCTTTGTGACTGGTGAAGAGGGTGAAACCTGTTTTGAATAACTTACAAAAATTCATTGCTTCATCTGTAAAATGGGGCTAATGATACTGTGCGCCTTTGTAAATCACATCGAGATCTGTTGCTCCTAAGTGCTACTAATAAACTGGCCCTCTAATAGAAGTGAAACAAAGGGTACTCAGTACAGTCTGGAATACACATTAGGGCGGTCTCTTAAGACTGGAGGTTGCCTACCAAGGGTGCCCTCTGGACCAGGTTTCACTCTATTAATTACATCATCATCATCATCAAGTCTGCCTTGAATGACAATGTTCAGGGTTTTTTTCTGTGTAGCCAGGACGTTTAAGGTCCCTGTATCCCTGTTAACCATCCTTGAATCTTAACTACTTATTTTGATTTGCTTTCTTTCCCGGGGTCAGTAAATCCTGTTTACTGAACGAAGCCATCTGGGCTAACAGCTTCCTGGATTCTCCCATACTAAGAACTGGATTGTACACACCTTTTAAGCAGGCATAAACTCCCACTGATTTCAGAAGACATTGACTGAATAAGCTGAGCAGGACTGTTTTCTAACCACCTTAAGGCTTTTACAGGAAAGCACTCCCCTTATCGTGCACTCCTTGGTTTTGGTACGTTCTCCCAGAATTGTATATTTACATTTATTTACATTATTATTCGTGTTACCGTAGAATCTAGATGCCCCAGAGCTCTATTGTGCTAGGCACTGCACAAACACATATTAATAGACAGCCCTTGCCGTGAAGACCTTACGGTCTAAGCAGACAAGACAGACAAAGGACAGGAGAAAGGAATCATCATCATCCCTACTTTACAGATGGGAAATGGAGGCACAGAGAAATTAAATGACTTGACCAAAGTCACAATGGGAGTCTGTTACAGAGCCAGGCACTGAAACCAAGTCACCTCAGTTCCAGTCCAGTGCCTATACAAAAAGAACTACAAAGCCTTTTAAAGAATAATTTTTAAAAATTTGTGCAAGTCTCCAAATCACTATCACAACACAGTGGTATGGTTAATAATTACAAATACATGTTCATTTTAAAATAAAACATTAGTAAAGCTGTTCTCCCTTTATGTCCCTAACATTTGAGTCCAAGTTTCTGTTTCTCTGCTGAAAACATCAGATGATGTCAGTACCACCTAAACAGAACATATTCCTACACGGTGCTAGGCATTCCCAGATATTTTTATTATTTGTACAGCACCCCAGGTCCTTCACCTAGGTTTTAGGCCCTAGGCAGCATGGCCTTTTACAGACATGGCCTTTGCCGAACGGAAGTTAGAAACCAAGGGCCAAATTTTGCTCTCTTTACTCAGTGGGACTGCAATTGTGAGTGAGATAAGTAAGGCTGGACCCAGATTAGATGTATGATCATACAGATGATGGGAGAGAAGAGAAAGCAAGAAGGGAAAATTGTTCTGACATGTACATGGGAGGTATTTGTTTTGTTCTTTTTAAAGGACAAGAAGAAGTGGACTGTGTCAGGGTGGACTGAAGAGATGGGACCCCTCCTGATGTCAATGGGCCGGAGACCAGAGCCTTTATCTGCACAAGCAGGCTCAATGGGGCCGAAATCTGATGAACAGGGCTGCTCTGCAGGGGAACCAAAGCAGGGAGGCCCCACACAGGTAGGACACACAGAGTGTGTGTTAGAGAAGATCACCATGGTGAATTTCTGTGGTTTCCATTAGAGGGGAAATACAGCCTGGCCAGGACCATGGATTCACTGGGGAGCAGGCACAGCACTTTGCATCAGCTACTTCACCTCAAAATCACTAGTAGTTGTGGTTCTCCTCAAGGCACTATTCTGAGAGTTGTTCCTTGGGCTGAGCTCACAGGGGACCAGATCAAGCAGGTATTAAGTATGTGAGCAGTCCCATTAATGTAAATGGGATTACTCACATGCTGAGATTAGGCATGCATTTAAATACCTTGCTGGACCAGGGGACAGATCAAATTTGCCTTGCATTGATTTGGGATATTTAACATGTATGTTTTAATTGAGATGGGCCTGAACTAAAGTCCCAGGTCCAAACAGCCCTTATGTCTCGGATGTTTGTGATTTGGATCCAAATTTTGCAGCTCTAAAATATTTTCCTTTCCCGTTAATAGTTTCCAGTTTTGGGCTTAACACTAAAGTGTAAAAAGCCTCCCAGCATTTCTCACTATTAGCCAGACCGCAAAGATTTTGGTATCACGTTTGATTTTGGTATCACACTTATAATAGCCTTTGCTAAAACATTTCCAGTACACATATAGTCTTGTAGATGAGCAAGGCCCCAGACTGATCCACGAAGACCCATATTATGCTTAATGTCCTCTAGAGAAATTACTTCTTACAGCCATTTGCTGCTTCTTGAATTTTTTCTTCTTCCAAACAGCCAATAATCAGGACTGTGTGGACAGTATCAAGCATTATAAAATGAATGCAAGTTGCTTGGTGCATAAATTAAGGTTGTTCTCAAGATGCTTTAACTGAGCTGTCTCCTTTAGAATGAATCATCTACTTTATTGTTATTTCTTCGGTGGATTTTCAGCATTTACAGCTGGGAATGCCTCTAATTTTATAATTATACCACCAGGACCTTTTCCACCTGCTCACTTCCAAGGCATGGGACACAGAAGGAGCTAGTTTACTGGAGAAAAAGCGATTACTAAATTGCAAAATCCCTGTGTTAGTTGCACACATGAAACAGAGCATTATTTTGCTTTAAGAGAGGGATCTTCAGCCAGCTGTGCCTACCTGTTGGTGTTATACTCTAAACCCCCAACTTCCTTGCTCGCCTGCAAAAGGTCTAGAATTCCTGCCGAACTTCCACTCTCTTTCTTCACTTTGGAGTTGCGACCTGGCTTTGCCTCTGTGTCAATGTGAAGCGAATCTTCATCTGATGACTCATCACTCTGTCAAAGCAAGTAAAAAGGCTCAAAAAAATGGAAACAAGCTACATTAGTCAGCAAGCTGTCAAATAGTTTTCATCCCTCAAAAACTTGAGGACAGAACTGTTACTTTGCTTTCACTAGAAAAGTTAGGGGCACGGTTTGAACGGGTCTCCTGATGGCTTTGTTGTTATATTATCTTTTCAGAGTCAACTCAATGCTTCTGAGGAGTGCCAGACTTATGGAAGTCCCCTACTTATCTATCATCTAGGCAACAGCAGTGCAAGCTTCCCCATGCTACCTTTCCAATGTGCCTCACTCTTCTTCTGAAGGCATCCCTGCCCCCAAGTTAGAGAGTGTTCTTTCTGCAGGCCTATCCAGTGCTTTGTGTCACTGCTAAGACCACCAAGAAAGGATGCCAATTTCTACTGGTTTTGTATTACGAACATTTGTGCTCTAGCATCTGCACTGAGACAGTCATCTCATTTCACATCAGTTGGGCGGACACATCAAATGGGAATGAGAGCTGGGAGAAATTTTTTCAATCAAACAGTAAATTTGCCAAAAAATGCAGCTTTGGGGCAACCAAAACTATTCATGAATTCAAGCTGAATTCAGCCAATGGTTTGGGGCAAATAAAAAATGAGAATTTTTTTTAAAGTCAAAATGGGTCATTTGTACATTTCATTTTGAAAAAATTCAGTTTCAGTTTGAAATTAAACAATTTTTTTCCAGTTCAAACACTGAACCAAAAAAAATCAATTATTCGTTCAGTTCTAATGGTAACAATTTTGAGTCACTACGGGACTGTAAGCATGAATGAATGTACAGGTGAGAAGTTCTGATTGCCCTTAAATTTCCTTGAGCCATCATGTCTCCCCAAACACAGTTAAAGAAGTCTACACTATTCATGAAATCTGAATGTCTTGGATATATACAGTTTATGTCAACAGTCTACCTTGCTTCTTGCAAGTGATTCAAATCATATAATAGGCATGCAAATTGTCCCCTATTTAACTCTAAGCATGTGCTTAAATGTTATCCTGACTAGGAATGGACCAATGCATCTGCTTAAGAGCTTTCCTGAACTCTGACCATAAACAGTCCCATTGCAGCCAGTGAGAGTGCTCAAGCACTTTAACATTAAGCATGTACCTAAGTGTCTTGCTGCACTGGGGGCATTACAGATGTGAGAGAGACAACAAGGAAAGAAAATTCCTTTTATGTACTCAGTAAATAAAGCCCTTAGTTATCATGTAATAGGCATCATGGGCATCCTGTAATATAAAACACCAACTATGCTAACACGCCTCTCTCATTACTTTAAGATTCACTTGTTGAAAGTACTGTGTAGAAATGGATTAATGCTGATCAGTGCCCAAAGAAAATGAAGAAGTAGTGGAACTCATTTACTGCCAGAGGCAAGGAAAGAGTCCTGGAACAGAGCCCAGGTCCATAGAACAGAGCCAGCAATGTAGTGTCAGTGTGAGCACTGCCGAGCGGGTCCCACTCACCTTCCAGAGAAGGACATGATTCTTCATTTTCTGTCTCCTTCTCTTGTTACCTGCTTATGAAGTTGTCCATCATTCCTGATCATGTCTCTGTTTTGTATTACTTCCCTTTTCCCAGTGAAAGGGAAGGAAAGTGACAACGTTTTGTTCCTGTAAAGTTATTTCCTATTCATTTCTTTGTCTTTTCTTCTCCCCAACCAGCCCTGTCCCTAACCTCCCTGAAAACTTTCCAGCCCCCTAATTTTCCCACAGTCTTCATTTCCCGCAGTGCAGGTACCATGAGTCTGGATAAGGAAGAATGGACAGGACTATCCTTGCAGTCCACTAACTCTGCTTCTTAATTGTCCAGAGGAATTGCTGTGAGTGACACGTCATCTTCCTTCCCCACACAGACCGAGCATGCATCTGCCACAGCTGTGCCAGTCTATCATGAGACAGAGGCCCAACCCTGCCACCACCGGAAGACAACAGGAGTTCCTGGTGTCCTGTGGCAAGATAATTGAGCCATGCACCTCATTTGGGTGGAGAAGTGTCTAACAATAAAATTCTGCAGAATGCTTAACAGGTCCTAGACTCCGTTTACGTTCCCCACGGCAGTGGAAAATATATGAGCAATCAAGCCACAGTAACAACTGACTCCAATCTGCTACAATATATTAATGCAATCCACTGCAGAAACAGCAGGTCACCTCTAGTTAGCGAAATGAATAGACATTACAGTTGGATACAAAGAAATCTACAAGTCTTTAGTACATTAAGGGTCTGATCCTCATTTACAGTAAGGCCCTTTTACACCACTCTGGAAGCATGAAGTGGCTTTAGAGTGGCTGCAAATGTAATTCAATGACTATTTCGTTGAGGCTACTCAATACTCACATGTGTTTAGGTGGATCAAGGTCAGAGGACTCAGCACCCCATAGGATCAAGCCCTTAATGTATTTCTAAATGTGTGTAATGGCACACAGATACAACAGGGAAAGATACGATAATAATAGAATACCTTATACAATACTGATTCCACCTTTGGCTTCTTAACTGGTGTGTGTTGTAGCGTTTCTTTTTTATCTGATAAAACTGAAAAAAAAACAACAGTTAAAGTTGAGACAGACCTTTCACTAACTCCAGAAACAATCTGTACAGCCTCAGAATACAATTTAAGTCCATTGTATTTATTTTAAATCTTGTGCTGCAAGTAATCTATACATGTTCTTTATTTATTGTAAAACTTACAATAACTTTAAAAAGTAGTTCTGAAGAATTGGATACAAAATTAATTGCACAGATATAGACAAAACAGGAAGAAGTCTTACAAGGTAAATCTCTCTTCGTAGTGTTTTTCTTTCTTCTAATTGGAAATTCATCAATTTTCAGTTCGCCATCATCTGATACATACTCATATTCATCTCGCACAGGTTTTGTTTTATCTTCTTTAAAATTTTGCAGCGACCCAAACACACCAGGATTCAACTGGGTTTTGACTCCCTTGGAACTATAGAGACAAATATTATAAAATCCGAAATGATAACATTTTCGCATGGAAAATGTATCAAGAAGACACACAGCCACATATCAAGGTAACATTGCTTATACATGTAGGGAATCAGAGCATGGCAGTTTTAAAGATAGAGTGGTAGTTCACATTGGTTTGCATGTGTATTGTTTTGCACAGGTTTCACAGGACCAGATCCTCAACTAGTGCAAATCGGAGTTGCTCCACTGACTTCAAATGAGCACTACGTTGAACTTTTGTTGGTTTGTCAATTGAGCTTTATTGGTTTCTACCTGCTAAGGATCTAGACCATAATACAATCAATATATATGCAATACCCACATACTACATGAAATCCTTGCATTCCATTTTTAGTTGATTTATGTAGAATGTGCCCAGCCTCATCCCCAGGGAGATGTACATACTGTATAAAATAAAAACTCAAACTGACAAGAAGTCAACTCAGAAAAATGTCCCTCCAGCCTGCAATTAAAGTTTAGTCCAGTTGAGACACCAACCTTAAGCATCTGCCAGAGTGAACAGATAAACCTTTCAAATTGCCATTATGGCCAATAAATTTGGGCTTTGTCAGATCAAATTCTAGAGATGAGCGTGCTCTGCCTGGATTGGGAATAGAGCAACTAACAAGCACTCCGATGTGGTCTCCATTAGCATGTGTGCCAGTTTCTTTCAGCTGTTGAGATGGAGATGGTGGTCTCTAGGGCAGGAGCAAGACAAGCACTTCCTCATAATCGATAAATGTTGATGGAGCCAGTGGGAGTTGCAGGTGGCCAGGACTGCTCAGGATTTGACTCATTGACCACAATGGAATTTTTCTCCAGTACTGATGCCAATAGAACAGTAGCAGCCAGAACACCTGGTTGAGTGTCCCAACCACACCTACCACTGACTCATTCTCATTTCAATCAATAGGCCTGCATTAAAATGAACTGTTGAGGAGGACGAGACAAAAGAGGAAAAGAAAGGGAGATGAGGAGGACAAAGCAAGAGGAGAGAAGAAGAGAAGGGCACCTAGTCAACTACAAGTGGCACACAGGGATAGATCACAGTGCAGACTCAGGCAGAACGTGTCCCTATAAGGAGCATATACAATGTGTTCGGAAACACATCCAGAAGGCCAGAATAGCTCCAGTGAAATTCTGCACTGACTACCAGTTCATGTATTTTTTTTAGATGTATATTATTTACTCAGTGATCCAGGTCTCATTTAATCAGGTAAATATTAAAACCATGCCAGAAAATAGGGGATTTTTTCTTTTATGACTGAGAAAAGTGGGACTAAAAAAAGCATTAATGAAAAAATACTGGTGTTTTAGCCTAGGGCAAGTTTTTACATCTAAGATATAAACTACCAGTAATAGAGATTTATAACTGACACATTCTAACTAGAGAACCAATGTAAAATAATACACACACAAAATAATCTGAACTGCTACTATCTCTGTAAAACCACTAACAGGGATCTGATTTCATAACTAAGAAATATTTTAAGTATTACTTACGGTACTTAAAAATAATAAAAACATAAGCACAATTTTTACTTTTGAACCTGAGGACAAGTTTGTCACCTCCCTGTCTAACCCCCCCCATCCATATAGTATATTTATCCTTTATAATTCAATGTGTATTGCCATATTTTTACTTACCCGAGCAGTTTCTTGTTAGAGAAAGAAAATGTAAATTTATTGTCCTTATTTCCTGATAACGGTGTCTTTTCCAATTTGTGTTCCTCTTCCATTTTTAGTAATGAATCTGGTTTACTGTTCTGCAAATCATGAAAACAGCAACAAAACTAGGTTAATATGTCACCAATATATTTTAGATTTCTAAGCAAATTCTGGTATTTATTACTAAATAATTAGGATACACAGAATGTGTATGCATATGCTCACACACAGAAATGTAGATATATAAATGGTTTAGTTTTCACCTCAGTTAGGCCCAATTCAGGAAAGCATCCCTGTTGAGGATAGCACTTAAGTACACATTTAACTTTAAACTTATGCTTAAGTCCCTTTGAAGACAATGGTTGCTAAGCATATGCCTAAAAATGAGCATGTGCTTAAGTGCTATCCTAAATGGGGATGGTCTTAAGCATGAGCTTAAGTGCATTCCAGAATCAGGCCTTTACCCAGGTGTTCTTCCCAATGAAGTCTATCAGAACTGTACCCATACAACTAAGGGCAAAACTAAGCACTGGGTCACCTTCTCTCCTTTCTTCTTCCCTTCTCCCTTGACTTTTGGAGTTTTGGGCGGTTTGGGGGTTTTCACAGCTTTTGGAGGCTTTTGTTTCGGAACTTTTTCTACAGGTGGTGGAGGGGGAGTCACTGATACAGGTGATGGTACTTCCTGCTTCTCCACGGGACAGATTTCCTCTACTTTCACGCTGGCGCTCATTTCTTCTTGCAAAGAAGTACATGCTTAAATTTTCAACATTTCCTTGGTTTCATTTTTTGGGAAGTGGTTTTAACCACACCTTGACATGTGAAAAATCCAACGTATGTACTTGTTCCCCCTTACTAATATTTTGCAGACTAATAGCAGTAGAGGATGTTAAGGAACCAAAGCCATCACAGTCAAGTTCATCTCATTGCACCAGTTCTATTAATCCAAACAGTTCCTTGGGATTACCCACTGGCAGAAGCTGTCTTTGTGGCAGAATGATATTGGCCTCCATTGTCAATATTTTGAACTTGTTGCATAGAAGAAACTTGGAAACTGGGATCTGCCTGGATCCAGTGAGTCAAGAGCAACAGGGAACAATCCTTATTTTGACTCCCTCAAGCAGCAAATCTCTCTCCGAGACCTGCTCACTTAGAGAATGCACTTTCCCGTCACACATCTAACAACTTAGCAGTTACAGGCACTCTTTTTAAAAAGGATGGGATACGATAATACTTCCTTTTCCCTCTGGAAGGGATTTGCCCCTTAATCTACAGTAGAAGCAATAATTATTACATTACATGTTTTATATTTCTGGATTTAACATCAAATCAGTTAGAATTTTGTTTTGTTTTTTAAATACAACCCTTGCTCTCTTCTAAACTGTATGGGCACTATGCTCAACTGGTGTCTATTAAAATACATTACCACCACCAGTCAGCATCTGGTGATCTGGCTCAACCAGAGTAGCTTCTTTGCTGATAATAGGAAGATATAGTTATTCTCTCGTTTTTATGTATTTTTGGCAGGCATGTGTGTGTTAGGGATGGCAGGGGGTAAGTAAACCACAGTTTTGTTTCATTTTAAGGAATGATTAATCCTTTCTCATAAGAAGTCTGCAGAATAATCTGAAATTAAGACTGCAGCTATTACGGAATGAATGCTATGGATTACATTCTTTGTATTGCTCCAAAATAGTCTGGAGTAAGATTATTGCACTCCAGGAGTGAATTCAACCGACATTATGTATCTCAGGAGCCTGTCTCAATAAGGCAAACTTTTAAACGTATAGGGTCTGATCTGGATCTCTCTCACTCTGGTTTGACACCATTGTGAGTCTACTGATTTCACTGGAGTTACCGCAGATTTAAACTGGTGTAATTCAGATCAGAATCATGACTTCAGAGTAGAGGCAGGATTATTCAGTGCTGTCTACAATTATTGTCTGACTGAAAATCTTTCTTTAATTTTCCATAATTATTCTAATGTCATTCCATAATTTTGGAGGGGCCTGATTCTCTGTGTGCTTACACCTGTGTAAATCAAGAGCAACACCAAAGCACTCAGTGGAGTTACACTTTGTGAAACCAATGAGCAAATCTGGGATTAGGCCCTATATTTGCACATTGTTTGTACTATACTCTGCTAGAAGATACACTGCTTCTTCCCCAATTTCTAGTGTTTCCCATTGCTGTGTGCTACTGTACTGCAGGGTGGCAGCATAAGTTAACAACAGACTTTACCTTATATTTCCATTTGGCTTCCGTTTTGCTCTTATTGTGCTCTCGAATTTCAAATTTCTCCACCTCATTTTGCTTATTAACAACTTCCTTATTGGGAACACTTAAAACATTCTTTGCAGCCTGTAAAAAAATCACCACATACTCCTAAGCAGGAAGGAGATGAGCTCCAATTTTCCCAAGTTAATTATCTCCCCCTTTATAAATATATCGCTGAATCGCCTGGAAGACAGAAATATTTTACACACACACAAAAAAATCACACTGACTGATTCTTTTTCACATAATAGCTGGAGATTCAATCAAATATTAATGCTCAGAGAAATCAGAAAATTAGTTTTGTTTCTCCCTTGCCACGGTCACTATAAAGAATGCTTTCATCTCCTACCTGTTGCTTCATAGGCAAGTTTCACAAACTGCATACAAACTACTTTTTTAAAAGCCTTAATATTATTTCTTGTAGAACCAAATTTAAACAGTTAAATGTAATGGGTGGCAACCTGGTTCCATTGCAAAACTCTCAATACATCAATGGAACCAGGATTTCAACCACTGTGTTTTAATTTTTCCTGCTTAAGACACCTGAATGTAAGTCTTACTTCATGCTACTGAAAAACTATTGAGAGTAGTTAGAACAATGTGACGCACCTTCCCCTTCTTTGGCGTTTCAATTTTTGTTAAAGCCTCTTTCGTGTGCGCCTCCAGCAGGTCCAGATTTGGAATGGCGGGTGGCGGGCTTTCCTTCACCTTCTTTCCTTTCTTCTTCCCTTCTCCCTTGACTTTTGGAGTTTTGGGTGGTTTGGGAGGTTTGGGGGGCTTGGGTGGTTTAGGGGGCTTGGGGGTTTTCACAGCTTTTGGAGTCTTTTTTTTCGGAACTTTTTCTACAGGTGGTGGAGGGGGAGTCACTGGTACAGGCGATGGCACTTCCTGCTTCTCCACAGGACAGATTTCCTCTACTTTCATGCTGGCACTCACTTCTGTTTTGTTGACTTTGAAAGCATTCTGTAGTTTGGCAGAGCATAGAAATACATTCAGTTCCAACTTCAAGACAGTTAGCTATTCTGCAGCATCTCCCCTTCCTCATGGGAAATAAAACCCCAACACCTTCTTATAAAGATAAGGATGCTCATGCCCAGGCTGGACAGGAAACATAGGGGAATCATCAGGGATCCTACGGCTTTCTAGCATGCTCCTGCACTGTTCCCTCCCAGCTGCCAGTGCAGGGGGTGTGGCCAGGTAAAAGGGCTGAGGCTGGGGTTCCCTTACAATCAATTGATCCCCACATCCCAGAGCAATCCCTGGGAGTTGCTGACAGCCAGCACAGATTACAGGTGCTTCAGTCTCCACCAGAGGCTGGACTGGTACTCGGGGGACTCAGGAATCGTAGCACAAAGGTGCCATTAACAAAAAATGCACCACACTAAGGACTCCGGTGGGGTGATCCGCAGCCACTCTGGATAAACATACTAATTATCAGGCTTATTTGTAAAGCTGCACTTGATTTTCTAAAGTATCGGGATGCTTGTCCCATACAAGACTATACTTCCATAAGCAGAAAGGCTGGTTTCATATCAAAGAAGCTAATATTAATTAACTGCACCTTAAGATGCAGAGAGTCAATATTTCCTTAGTTTGGTCTCTGGGTTTTATTTTTCCTTTTCTTTTATCCAGAGAATTCCAATATGGAAAAAAAAAACTTGTGAAATTAGACTGTCTTGTGTTTAAAATGCAAATCAGACATAACAGAATACATTTCAAATTAATTCAGATGCGATAAATGCAGCAGAACCATGTTTCACACCCCCGGGTAAAATAAGCAGTAAAAAGTTGCACAATTAAAATTAGCACCTTCTGACTAATTAAAAAGAAATTATTTTCTGCTTAAATTGCCATTCTGATTTTACATAAAAAGGCATAAAAGGAAGAGCTAGATTTCAGTGTCGGTGACTTAAGGCGAGGGTAGGAAAGAGATGGAGCAAACTAAATGTCAGTCTCAAAACACGACAGAGCATAATAGTGCATCTGTGATTAAATATATGGGGCTATCTATTACTCTCGATCCACTGTAGGACTCCCACCAGTATCAATGGGTAGTGAGCATGTGTGTTAAGAGGCATACTGTATATGGCCTATAGGTTTAGGTGCCACGTTGTTATTATTATTATTATTATTAATTAATCTTGTTTATTCCAGGAGTGGCTAGGGAGCAGCTGAGCTAGGCACTGTACAATCAAAGTAGCAGTAAACAGGCCCTGCCTCGAAGAGCTTACAATCTTAACAGAGAGTGCAGGTGAAGGTATGGGCAGGGGTGTAACATACGAGCAAAGTGATCAATAGGATGGTGGCAAACATCACGTGAGGTCCATTATTGGGGGGGGGGGGCTGGAGTGAGTTAGGTGGGGATTAGCTAAAGAGAACGTGAAGGGAGCGGGGTGAACAGGACAGAGCAGATGCTAAGAGGAAGGGGAAGAAAGAGGAGGAGGAGGAGCAGATGTGGACTGAGGCTGAAGAAGAGATGGTGAGGCAGGGTAAAAGGGGGGTTGGAGCAAACAGCCAATCAGCACAGGAGATAGAATGCTTTAACAACATCACTGTTCCTAAATTTCCCATTAATTATCCTGTAATGAGAAAGGGATTCACTTATTTCAATAATCTTGCAGTTTATGCTGCAGTTTACGAAAAATGCGTGATGTAGTTAATATTATGGAAAGAACACAAACCTCACTTAATCTTATTTCTTTGGCAAGGTCTTTGATAAGTTGTGCTGGTTTAAAATGTTCCGGGAGTTCGTCCTCATGGTCGGCTAGAGCCTAAAACAAAACACAGCCACCGTGCTGTTTCCACATCCTTAATATTCTTCTCACACACAATCAAAAGACTTGTCAACTGACCCATCTATATTTTTTTCTATTTGTTCAAATCTAGTAACACAAACAACATTAGATGATTCTGTTCAACTAAGAGACAAATATGTTTTTACTCTGTCAGTGTGTTCTCTCAGCTCCCTAAGGATAACTACTTATAAAATCAATAGTTCTTTTCAGACCGTGTGTGTGATTTTACAGCTGTAGCACTTCCTTGCTTTCCTCCCCCTGTGCCTTCTTTTGAAAAGTTCATTTCCTACAGCTTCACCCAAAAGACAGGGTAGAGAACATCCCAGAAGAGTATCTTAATTGAGGATAATAGGTGAGTCCCTTGCTGCCAGAGTGGGTTGGTAGCTAATGAAATTTGCACTCGCATGCCATGTTATAACATCCCAAGCTCTGGTGCCAATAACTGCACCAGACCACTATAAATTATTACTTGTTTGCACATTTTTTATCCCATTTCACATCTGCTTACCAGGTTGACCAGCGGTTATCAATCAGGGGTACACCTACCCCTGGTGATACTGGGGGTACTCAACTCATCTAGATCAGTGTTTCTCAACTTGGGGGTTGCAGCCCCGGGGAGGTCACGGGACAGGTTCAGAGGGATCGCAAGTGCAGGGCCGACATTCAGGGGTGGCAAACAGGGCAATTCCCAGGCCCATGCACCACAGGGGGCCCCGCAAAACTAAGTGCCATGATTCAGCCCTGCTGCCTGGGACTCAGGTTTCAGACAAGGCTGGCAAGTAAAAACCAGGCTCCGGTCTCACGCTGAAATGTAAGTACAATATTTATATTCCAATCGATTTATTTTATACTTATATGGTAAAAAATGAGAAAGTCAGCAATTTCTCAGTAACAGTGAGCTGTGACACTTCTGTATTTTTAGGTCTGATTTTGTAAGCAAATCGTTTTTAAGTGAGATGAAATCTGGGGGTACACAAGATAAATCAGCTTCCTGGAAGGGGTACAGTAGTTTGGAAAGGTTGAGAGCCACTGAGGTAGACAAATAAATAGGGTGACAGCGAGGAGAGGACTTCCAAACCAAAGTCCGCTCTGACACCCAGAGGACATGGACTGCAGGATTCTAAGGACCAAAGTTTGAAATCAGCATTAACCAGTCCTCCATTGCTGTCGGTTGATTGCATCAAATAAGGCACAGACATCTAATTGATCTAAACTCTATGTACAAACTTGTGCCCTCCGCTGCTCATGCCCTACTAAAACAGAGCCCAGTGTCTGAAAATCTGACCCTACATCTGTCAATCCCTGCTGCAGGTTCCCTAATTGTGACCCTACAAGTATGTTGTGACGTACTTGGAAACTCAGCAGCTAATCTTAGGAGACATAGAACAAGTAAATCAATTCTATGAAGGAACAATTATGAAATGGTTACACCTTATATTAAGGTTCCAAATAGCTCATAAAGGATAAATCAATGAGTGAATGACAGCTTCATAAATTAATGAATTGTTATGGAATCCAACAGATCAAAGGGTGGCTTATTACCCTGGCTTAAAACCATTAATAACATCTATTGATATACTTATAACCACCTATACCAAGATACTACTCATGGCTGTGACATGCTTATGACATCAATTCATCATTCATTAACCCTTTAGAAACTATTTACAAATGGAAACCATATTAAGTGTGACCCATGAAATCATAACTGAACTTTAATGAGTCGCAGCAATATAAGTGAGGTGGAGTTGCTCTGACAATATACATTCCTGATTACAATTCCTGTTGCTTTTCTTAGGTAAGAGCAAGAAGCCAAAGCAGAAGAAAACAAAAACTGACTGGAGCTAGAAATGCCATCTCTCTGGATTGACCCGCTCCCTTCTCCTTTCAAGTTTGCATCTCTCTAAGTGTTTGTCCTTGTGGGCACCACCAGAACCTGGGCACAGCCTTCTCTCTCTCAGAAGAGGAGTGCCCTGCCCCCTGAAGTTCCCAACAGTTGAGAGGACTTCCACAGGCAGATGGGATCATTTGTAGTAGCCTCTTCAGAGACATTTGTAACTTCAATACAAGTGTCTATATTGCCAGAAGGCACCATTCATTCATAATCTCTCCTCTTGACAAGTTTGCAGCGTGGTAAATATCTTTAACTCCTACACTAAAAGAAGGTAGGTGTCAGGCCAGGTGTTTAGCTGGTGTAAATGAGAGTAGCACCATTGACTTCAATGGAGCTGCTCTGATTTCCGCCAACCAAGAAAAGATGTCAAATAGTGTTCACATCGATGTATTTCTGACACTATCCTCGGGGGCTACACCAAGAAAAAAAATGCATAAAATTCAAAACCAAAAGGAATTAGACTGAGTAAAAGAAGAAAACAGTGATTACTGGGATCACTCATAACGGGGCTCCCCTTTACAAAAGGTGTCCCTTAGAAACTAAGGGTCAGAGGACTGGTGATGGAATATGATGCCTTTTTCCTCTATATACAGTTCAACTATATACCTGGTCAGTAGTTTATGAAAGTTATCTCCATTTGACATTTGTTGGATGGCCTATGAGCAATGACTGGTGGTCTTAGCTCTGCTCAGCAGACTTCATCGCAACACCATCAGCAGAACTGACGCACAGTTGGCAGACTCATCAGAAAAGCCAAGGGCTGAATGGGCATGAAGACTGAACTAGCCTTGTACCTCTGCAAGTGGTTCCACTCAATCAGGGCTGAGCTATACTGGATGAGCAGACCATACCATTTGAGGAAACTTGCAGTGCTAATGCTTCTATTGCTGCTGTTTTGTGATTAGACAGAGGAATTCTACCTCCTCACTAAAGCTCCTATCCTCTCACTGAACACTGGGGTAAATCAAGAGTAACTTCACATAGGTCATTTGAGCTACAACTAGTGTATCTGAGAGGAGATTCAGGCCTGCAAGATCTCAAATCTTTTGAAGTCGTCTCTAGCTCTAAGGCGTACAGCTTGTTGCCAATTCATCCTGGTTTTCAAGAAGTAGGGACAACTTCCCCTTTTCTGCACATACACCGCTACCTTGATATAACGCCACCTGATATAACATGAATTTGGATATAACACAGTAAAGCAGTGCTCCGGGGGGGGGTGGGTGCACACTCCGGTGGATCAAAGCAAGTTCAATATGACACAGTTTCACCTACAACACGATAAGATTTTTTGGCTCCCAAGGACAGCATTATATCGAGGTAGAGGTGTAATTATATGCCTGACTTTTTTGTACCTCAGGGTACTGCTCTGCTAATAATATGAGCCCCTATCTCCAAGAAACTAGGATTACTGATTTTGCTACATGGACGCTATTTTTGTTATTCAGTCCTCTTCTTTGTTCTTGCTACAACACAAACCAATGAAACAGAATTTTTTTTTTTTAAAAAAAAAAAGACATTTTCCTACCTGTTTTTTAGTCCACGACCTGAAAGCACCATTAAGAATTTTTGCCCCTTGGACTAAATGAGAAGGAGGCTGCTGCCCAGCTTTGTGCAAACCTAAGCAAAGGAAATATTCAATAATATTCAACCATGGTGGCCAATCTTCTATTTAAAATTCTTTATTAAAAAATGTCTAGCTGTGTGCTGAGATGGGAGGTGAGGGGGTGTTTGGAGCCAGCAGGATGTACTCACTGAAACCAAATCATGGCTATAACTTCTATGGTAATAGGGAACGTATTTACCATGCCATAATCCATTCCTCAACCAGCCTCGAGTCTGCTCTGTCCCTGTGCATTATGTCTCCATTTGAGTTTATAGCTGAAGTGAGTTGATTCCCAGTTAGCTCAAATTAGCTATCAAGTTTGTACATGCTAGTCTGGACACTCCACAAACACTGGCCTTAGGACACAAATGTTTGTGGTTTACCTCAGTGCTCAGACTCCCACTGACTTTGGCAGACTTTAAATCAGGCCCTTACCTTGTGTGTCTGCTGCTCTCTTTTATTTCAGTTAGCATTAAATAATACTGGCAACAGTTCTGGTCACTCTGAATAAAAAACCTGGTATCTAAAATACTTCATTAAAGAGAGCTGCCACGGATTGGATGTTTATAACATAACACACTACTTCCATCAGCCAAACAATGTGTCTGTTCTTCTGGCGATAGAAGGTACCCCAAATAATTCTGCTCATTATAGTTTGGTTCATAGCTTAGTCACAAGGAGACCCCCTTGAAGCCCACATTAAGATGAAACTTTGGTCTTACTTATTTAAATTATATCCATTTATTTTATTTATTCAAAAAAATCTCTGTGTGTTTCTCTCTCCAGATGATGCTGTGACAAGAAATTAAGATGAAGAACAAAATAATTACAGTAAATAAAACTTGTGTGGTGTGCGTGCGGTATCTATGTATATAATGTGCCTGTTAACTTTGAAGCAATCCAGTTCAGCAGCTCTTGTGCTCCCAGAAAACTTTACTATTCAGCATCTGTGAAGGTCACATTAACATTACCAAATGACCGGATTCTGGTGCCCTTACAACCAAGTAATTAGCACCTGGCTGCATAAGTAGTTCTATGAAAATCAGTGGAGCACTTGAGAAATGAGGCACTACTCAATCTAAGGTCGGCAGAATTTGGCACTAATCTAGACAAATCATAGGGCATGACTGCAAATCTGGAACTCAGCCGCTCCAGAAAAGCAATACTATCTTACAATGTAGTTGCTCTGTGATACACTGGTGGGACCTCAGCTCTGCCTTCAACTCTGCTGAACTGTTTAGAGGCTTTAGCATAAATAAGAGACAGAGATAAGCTCCTCTCTGCACTACAGAATGTAATAATGCCTTTAAATGATTTGGGGGGGAAATTACTGTATTATAAGATGGCAACCTGACATGGCTGTACTAGTACAGGGGTAGGCAACCTATGGCACGAGTGTCGAAGGTGGCACACGCGATGATTTTCAGTGGCATTCACACTCCCTGGGTCCTGGCCACCGGTCATTTTAATTTAATTTGAAATGAAGCTTCTTAAACATTTTAAAAACCTTATTTACATTACATACAACAATAGTTTAGTTATATATTATAGACTTATAGAAAGAGACCTTCTAAAATCTTTAAAATGTATTACTGGCACGTTAAACCTTAAATTAGAGTGAATAAATGAAGACTCGGCACAGCACTTCTGAAAGGTTGCTGACCCTGTACTAGTAGGTCAGATAGGCCCAAAATCAACAAGAACTTTCCAAATTTGTGTATGTTCTTCTTAACCTACACACCAGCTAAGCACATTTATCTTTACTGTGTGTTGATATCTTAGGTAAAACGCAAAGACTTGATTCTGCTAAATCAAAACCTGGTGATTTTGGCCTCTGTCCATCTTGTGGCTTGCACACCAACGGAAAATAATAGTAACTCTATCCTCACATAACCACAGCTGAGAAAACAGAGCGCATGGAACAGTGGTCTACCTTTGAATGTCTCCAGCAGATGCTTTCCCATATACCAACATGCCGTTTCAAAGTTTGGAAACTGGGTTAGGCTGACAATTTTCAACCGCCTTTCCACTTCGTACGCTCTGTGATACAAAGCAAAAATGCACTTTACGTGTAATGGACTGCAAGCTACATTACAAGTGAAAAGAAAAGTATAGCTCATTGACACATTAGAATGCAAACGTCTTATGGATTTATTTCCCAGATTTGTATTTTTTAATCAACTAGGCTGGAATCAATCCTAAAACACAACATTAAAATAACACAAGTAAAAAAAGAAACAGGAAATTAAGGATGGAAAATGGTCTCATTGCACGATTTGTCTGACCTCAGAACAGATCTTTACTTTACACTTGGTACGGTCCTCAGCTGGGCTGCTAGAAGTCCATATTCAGAAGGGTACACAGTGTGTTGTAAGGTACATCTCCCACATTAACGTAACATATCTCTTTTTTTCTGGTGCCCTCGTGCGTAAATTAAAACAATGTACTGTATATCTACACTGCAACCGAGGAGCATATCTACAGCAAGTGTAGACATACCTAGCTAGCTCATAAACGGATAGCAGTAAAGCCATGCCAGCACAGACTTCACAGCTGGCTGCTACAAGCCCACTCGGAACCCTAGGTAATTACTCGGGCAGCTAGCCCATGTTGAAGTCCATGATGCAACAGCCTCATCGTTATTGAAATGTGAACTAGTTAGATCAGTAGCACAGTTGAGGGTAAATATGGCTAAAGAGCATTTAGCCACTTACTTCTTGTTTGGGGAACACGGAGTTTAGTTTAGCTTAGTTCACCCACTTCTTTTTTTACCATTACACCACTGAGCCTGATTGGAGCTACCCTGGATGCGTCTAAACATGCTACAATTACACTCCACAATTAAAGTGCAGATGTACCCTGAGATACCTTTGCATTTAATTAGATTGAGGGTAAATAATGTCTTGAGGAGTCTAAGTGTAAAACAGTTTTAAGAAGGCAGAAGTGTCCAACTTTTGCATTGCTTTGAATTTGGCCCATAACATACACGGACATTAAGTACACCTCTACCCCGATATAACGCTGTCCTCGGGAGCCAAAAAAACTTACTACGTTATAGGTGAAACCGTGTTATATCAAACTTGCTTTGATAGGCTGGAGTGCACAGCCAGCCCCCCCATAACACTGCTTTAGCGCGTTATAGCCAAATTTGTGTTATATCGGGTCGCGTTATATTGAGGTAGTGGTGTATTAAATATTCAAGCTAATTCTTAGAAGAGAGTATGGCTCAATTCATGGACTTTTTAACCCGTAAAGGAAATCTAAGTTCCTTACAACTAAAATTAGGTCTGAACCAAAATTTCAGATCCCAAATCAACAAATGATTCCAAATACAGAACCTCAATCTGAAATCTAAGTATAGATAAAATTGATAAGGAAAAGCTGAAAACATGGACAAAGTACCTCATCTGCATTTCAACACTTAGGCTATGTAGAAAATGTCCCGCAAATGCTAGGCAGTCTACAGGTGTGAGAGTTGCATAAATCCAACCTGTAAAAGACAGAGAAATAAAGGAGACACTGAGTAAAACCCTGGTAACTTGTTAACAGCATGCTGCTGCAGTCTATGTAGTATCTTACTTCCTGTGTGGCCATCCAGGTCACGGGCCCATTTCAGCCCTTTTAGTGAGCAAGGGTTACGCTGTTGGAGTAAATAGAGTTGCACATGCTTAAATTAGCGTTGAATTAACACCCATTGCTTTCATTGTACATAAGGGCTTGATCCTGTAACATGCCGAGAACCTTCATCTCCCATGGGAGTCTTGCTAATTCACTTGCAGCAAGATCAGAGAGAGAGAGAGAGAGAAAATGTTGCACAGATCATTCAGAGAGCTACTGTTTCACTGTTACTCTGAAAAACAGCAGTAATAGAACAGTACCTGTTTTCAGACCATCAAGTGTAAAAAACCCCAAGTACTGACAACTCTTGATAAGGACTTCAAGCGTGGTGCTATGAACAGGTGTTTTCGAAATACTTATTTTCATACAAAAAGCTACTCCCGCTTGAACCCTCTCACATAGTGGATCCTGTAAACTGTTCAGTGTTTACTCCGCCAGACAGTTTCACATATGGTCATCAGGAAAACGCCTACTTTCCACTTTTTACGGTCAAAGCAAAACTCAAATGTGTAATTAATTCTGACAACACACAGAGAAAGAAATGGGGACACTCTGGATGATGCCTGTAAAGCATGAGTACCAGGATTAATATTAATAATTGTTTGTGTTAATGCAGCACCTAGATATGCCAACTCAAATAGGAGCCCCATTGTACTAGGCACTATATAAAAAGAAAGAGAATCCCTGCCCCAAAGAGATGACTGTCTAAAGGGGGGAGGGGAAACTGAGGCACAGAGAGGCGAAAAGGCACAAACAGATTAGAGGTAGAGCCATGAATATAAACCAGATCTCATGAAACTCAATGCAGTGTCCCATTCACTGGACTATGCTACCTCTCATCAGGCTGCATCTCTATAAAGATACCGGTGCCGAGAATATGGGGGTTGACAGAGCAAAATCTACCATCCCCAATCTTCAGCTAGGGTTTGAATGTATAGTGCAGCACTCCGTATATGGGCTGCCTATGGGCTGGAGTGGAACAACGGCCAGAGACACAGACCCTTAGCTCCTCAGTATCATAGGAAAATAAAGACTCTGAAAAGGACTTAGAAGTCTAAGGGTGTGTCTACACTGCAATAAGAGACCGATGGCAATGGGAGCTGACTCAGGCTAGCAGGGCTTAACATTGCAGTGTAAAGGTTCAGGCTTAGGCTGGCACCTGGCTTCTGAGACGCCATGGGGGAGAAGGTCTCAGAACCAGGGCTCCAGCCATAGGCGCTGACTCCGTGAGTGCTCCAGGGCTGGAGCACCAATGGGGGGACAATGGTGGGTGCTGAGCACCCACCTGCAGCCTCCCATCAGAACCTCCCCCTCCCCACAGTGCCTCCTGCTTGCTGACGGGCCCCGCCAATCAGCACCTCCCCCTCCCTGCTGGCCGCAATCAGCTGTTTCACTACTTGCAGCACGCAGGAGGCTCTGGGGGGTGGAGAAAGGAGCGAAGATGTGGAGTGCTCGGGGGAGGGGGCGGAACTGGGCGGGAAGAGGTGGGGCAGGGTGGGACCTTGGGGGAGAGGTAGAGTAGGGGCGGTCTCCTGTGGTATAGTTTCTAATGCTTTGTCCAGTCCCATTTTAAATGTCTTCCATCACTGCCTTTGGCAGGCTTTTCAACAGATTGATAGATTTCATCCTTAGAAAAATGTTCCTGATGTTCAGACAAAACAGTCCTTTGCTTAACTCAATCCAACTTCTCTTAGATCATCCTAAATAATTCCTCTCTCTCTCTCCCGGGAGTTTACTCCTTTTAAATACTGGTACAGTACAATATTCTTTGGCCAGAGTCTGCTTTCCTTTGCACCTCCATAGCACTAGGGAAGTCAACACTACAGAACTGGTCAAAATTTTCCAAACTTCACAGGAGGGACTGCATGCCCCAGGGAGGTTCTGCTTCTCTACCTTCACTCTTGATTCAGAAAAGCATGTAGAAGTGCTACCTCAAATCAGTGTGTTTTCCCAGATGGTCCAGTGGTTAGCAGGGCCGGCTCCAGGTGCCAGCTTCCCAAGCAGGTGCTTGGGGCAGCAATCTGCAAGGGGTGGCAGTCCCTGTGTTTTTGCCCCCAAGCAGTGCGTGGAATTGCCGCAGCGGACGGCGGAAGCAGTCCATGTGCCGTTAGGGCGGTTTGCTTTTCCGCGGTGGCGATTCGGTGGCAGCTTCTATATCCAGCTGTCCGCGGCAGCGCAGCTTCTGTCTTCAGCCGCCATGGAAACACGGGAGCCGCCCTAATGGCACCTGGACTGCCCCCACCCTCCACAGCGGCAATTCGGCGCACTGCTTGGGGCGGCAAAAACAGTAGAGCTGGCCCTGGTGGTTAGCATGCTAGACATAAATTTAGGAGACCCAGGTTCAATTCCCAGCCCTGCCAAAAACTCTGTGTGTGAGACCCTGGGAGAATCATGTAGCTGTTATGTCTCAGCCCTTTATTGGGAAAATACTTGTCTACCTCACAGGGGTGTTGAGAGGATAAATACTCTATAGATCATAAGGTGCTCAGACCCTATGGTAAAGGAGGCTAAACAAATACCTAAAATAGACAGATTTCCTGCACTGAGGCCTCTATTAATTCTTTCTCCCTCCCCATCCTTTTGGCACGGAAAATAGAGAGGAACATGGAGCTCGGTTAGAGCAGAATGTTCGTTGCACATCACTGAAATGACAGACAAGTAATAGGGATCTCTGGTTTAAATTACAATAGTATCTGCTGTACAGCATGCACCATTTAAATGACAATAAAGCAAGGCACACAGAATCTGTGCTTCATCTGATGAGGTCAATTGAGTAAGTACATGAAATACCATTTATTCCCCAGAGAAGAGAATAATTTATAATTAGGCAAAGCTTGCACGCACAGAGCAGCACTTATTTTTAATATTTCAGGGAATCCTCTACACAGATTACACAGATCACCTTTAGCAACCTACTCACCTGATGGGATAAAGAGCGTTTGTCCTTGCTTAACTGTGCATTTATAACATTTATCCACTTGGTCTGCAAAAAACATCTCACTGTGATTTGCTGCTGACTGCCAGCGTTCATACAGGGAAATGTTTGCAGAGGCCGGTTTGATGAGATAAAATATCTTTTCTCCCTGAATCGAAAAAAAAAAATGCAGTTAGCGACAAACATCCAAACCAAATGAAACCGCAACAGAGTGGCTGTTGGACCACATATTTTAATACTATTTAAATAAGGTTTGCTAGATGATTTTGGATAGACTCCTGGTATAGAAACATAACAGAAAATGGGATTACATATAGTCTAAGAATGTTTTTTAAAAAGGATCATGTGTTTATATATAAACCTTTACAAAATTTGTTTCTAGTAGATAATTGCTCAGACTTTGGGATCGTATTAGTAACAGATGGAAAAGACCTACTGTATCAGAGTAACAGCAGAATATAATAATATTTAGCATTTATAAATACATTTAAATTTAGAAAGTACTGCATAAACATTAACTAATTAATCCTTAAATTAGAGTTCTCTGAAAGAGAAGATTTAGACAACTTATACATCCTTGGTGTAAACTGGCACAGCACCGACTAATGAGGGTGACTAAAAGCCATGTAGAGTTGGACCTTGCAAAAGGAATTAAAACCAATAGTAAAAGGTTCTATAGCCATATAAATAAGAAGAAAACGAAGAAAGAAGAAGTGGGACCGCTAAACACTGAGGATGGAATGGAGGTTAAGAATAACCTAGGCATGGCCCAATATCTAAATAAATACTTTGCCTCAGTCTTTAATAAAGGTAGTGAGGAGCTTAGGGATAATGGAAGGATGACAAATGGAAATGAGGATGTGGAGGTAGATATTACCACATCTGAGGTAGAAGCCAAACTTGAACAGCTTAATGGGACAAAATGGGAAGGCCCAGATAATCTTCATCCAAGAATATTAAAGGAACTGGCACATGAAATTGCAGGCCCATTAGCAAGAATTTTTAATGAATCGGTAAACTCAGGGGTTATACCGTACGACTGGAGAATTGCTAACATAGTTCCTATCTTTAAGAAAGGGAAAAAGAGTGATCCAAGTAACTATAGGCTGTTAGTTTGACATCTGTAGTATGTAAGGTCTCGGAAAAATTTTTGAAGGAGAAAGTAGTTAAGGACATTGAGGTTAATGGTAATTGGGACAAATTACAACATGGTTTTACAAAAGGTAGATCGTGCCAAACCAACCTGATCTCCTTCTTTGAGAAGGTGACAGATTATTTAGACAAAGGAAATGCAGTAGATCTAATTTACCTCGATTTCATAAGCATTTGACATGGTTCCCATGGGATTATTAGTTAAATTTGGAAACAGGATGATCAATATGAAATTGGATAAGGTGGATAAGGACTGTTAAAGGGAGACTTAACAATGGGGTCATTACTGAAGCAGTGAACTGTCAGGCTGGGAAGGTGTTATAGTGGAGTTCTCAAGGATCAGTTTTGGAACCAATCTTATTTAACCTTTTATTATCTGGACCTTGGCACAAAAGCAGGAATGTGCTAATAAGTTTGCGGATGAACCACAAAGCTGGGAGGTATTGCTAACACAGAGAAGGCCGGGATATCAATTACAGGAAGATCTGGATTGACCTTGTAAACTGGGTAAAAGTAAATAGGATGAATTCTAATAGGAAAGTACAAGGTCATTGCATTTAGGGATTAATAACAAGAAGTTTTAGTTATAATTGGGGACACATCAGTGAAGCTAATAGAGGAGGCGAAGGAACCTTGGAGTATTCGCCGTTTGATCACCAGGAGTGACTTATGATGCCACCCAATGTGTAGGTTGCTTAAAAAGCTAATGCAGTTTAGGACGCATCAGGCGAGGTATTCCAGCAAAGATAAGGGGTGGTGTTAGTACCGTATATAAAGGCACTTAGGTGAGACCCTCATCTGGAATATACTGTGTGCAGTTCTGGTCTCCCATGTTTGAAGATAAGGATGAATTCAAACTGAACAGGTTCAAGATGGGCTACTATGGATGATCCGAGGAAATGGAAAACCTGTCTTATTGAAAGGGATCAAGAGCTTGGCTTGTTTAGCCTAGCCAAAAAAAGTTGAGGGGGATATGCTTATCTCTTTTGCATAAATATATGCAAGAGGACATTAATAATAGGGAGGAGAGGAATTATTTAGCTTCAGTACCTTAATGTTAGAAACAGAACAAATGGTATAAACCTGGACACTTAGGGTTTAGACGTGAACATTAGAACAAAGGTTTCTAACATTAGGAAGCAGTGAAGTTCTGGAAAGCTTTCAAGGGGAGTTGTGGGGCAAAAGACCATTATCTGGCTTTAGCTAAGCTGATAAGGTTTTATGGAAGGGATGATATCATAGGATAAGCTTAATTTTTGACAAATGATCTTTGATTATCAGCAAGGTTAAGTTGCCCAGTGGTCTGTGATGGGATGTTAGATTGGATGGGATCTGAGTTTACTACAAGAATTCTTTCCTGTAGTGCTGGCTGGTGAGTCTTGCCCACATGTTCAGGTATTAGCTGATGCCATATTTGGGGTCGGGGAAGGAATTTTCCTCCAGGGCAGTTGGCACGAGGCCCTGAGGTTTTTCGCCTTTCCTCTGCAGTGTGGGGCTGGGTCACTTTGCTGGCGGATTCTCCCGCAGCTTGACGCTTCAAACCACAATTTGAAGACTTCTAATAACTCGACATAGGTTAGGGGTTTGTTATAGAGTGGATGGGTAGGTCTGTGGCCTGCTTTGTGCAGAGGTCAAGACTAGTGAATATATATTGTGTCCCTTCTGACCTTGAAGTCTAATGAGTCTATAATGGCGCTACACTGATTTACATCAGTTGAGGACCTGGCCCTATATTATTACAGTGACACTTTTATCTTAGCCAAAGGCTCAGAATATGTGATGATGGTCTAAGAATTGAACTGGTTATTAATGGAAGTACAATGTAACTCCTTACTTTCAGCACGTGGGTACCAAGCGATGCCCTCCAGAGTCATGTGGAAATCTGTGTAGTGTCCTTCACGCATATCAGGAGTACTTGGTCACTTTTGGTTTTGCCAGCAGAGCATCATCAGGCCAATAATTCTCCCCCAAGACAGCTTTTAATTTGATGTCTGGTGTTCTACAAACTGGACATTCTTAACAGAGGGATTAAAAACCTTTTTAATTGATCAAAATACCATCACATTACAGAAAGAAGGGCTGGATTGATCTGTTACATCAATCTGAATCTAGAGTAACTCCATACCTTATCAATGGAGTTATTCTGATTTAGAGCAAAGTAATTAAGTCAAGAATCTGATCAGGAATATTTCAGGACTAAGGCACTATACTTTTACAGAAGAGTCCTGTTGCACCGAACTAGACTAACAGACCAATGCACATGCATCTGACAAAGTGGGTATTCACCCATGAAAACTCATGCTCCAATATGTCTGTTAGTCTATAAGGTGCCACAGGACTCTTTGCTGCTTTTACAGATCCAGACTAACACGGCTACCCCTCTGATACTATACTTTTACAATAAGCTGAAAAATGTTCACAAGCACAAGTTGGTGGGGTTTAAATCTCTTCATGAAACATGCTGATCCTTTTCTGATCTGTGAACTTGTGCTGTTGACATTATTAATGTTGTTTAATTAGCTCCCGGTTTACAGTAACAATACTGTGATGTTCAGGTTTAGCGATCGTATGGTGGCATACAGTGGATGTGTTACTTTTTGATGTCCCGGCTAGGAGGAGTCCTGGTGGACTGAGAAATCACTCCTTTTCTTTGCAAAGTGAGCTGGCCATTCTTAATATAATTAATGAGGGCTTGAGCCAGTTCTGGTCTCAGCGATGTCTCAGAAACTTCAAATGAGGAGAAAGTGTTATTTGGGGAGATCATCCAAGCATATTCAATCACAAGTTGACATGAAGAACTGAAAAAGTGACTATGTAGTGCTGGAACTAAATTAACCTTTTACTTAAACCAGGTCAATACTTAGAACAAATATCTGTTTTTCCAACACAGGGCACTCTAAAAATGTCACTTAAATGAGAGTATCTGAACATCAATCTAAAATTATATGCTCCCATTTGCCAGGCGTGTATCATTTCTGCTCACCGTCAGAGCCTGTAACATAGTTCCAGTTAAAATGGCTGGGAAAGATGGAGTTTGAGATTCAATTAAAACGTCACTGTCTTTGTTAAGAAATAAAATATTTGGTAGTTGATGTCTAAATCATCAGCATATGAGTGATGGCTCCAGCAATCCTGAGAATAAAAGACCTCTCATCATTGTTGTCTCTTACAAGTGGAAAGCTGTAAAATCCCTATTGAAAATACTTGTAATTATTGAACTCTGAAATTACTTTAGATTCTTTATGTGGAAACAAACTTAAATCACTAAAACAATAAATACAAGAAAGCATGGGCGAGAAAGCTCTGGATATTAAAAGAAATGAACCTGCAATTATCTTTCAGCCTTTTTCTACTCTGTGTTAATTATTATTGTTTTTTTTTCTTTTCAGCAAGATGGAATGTTCTTCTAAAATCATAACTGTTTATTTTTCTGCTGGAGCTCATCATTTTCTCTGTAGAGATGTGGTCTTTATAAAGGGTCCTTTCCCCCAGTGACATTTTCTTTATACGTGTCTAGATTACCCAGAAGGATTACAAGGCAAATCTAAAGAATTCATATGGCTGCATAAGGTGCAGGATAGCATAAATTCATCTCCCTCACTGAAGCTAATCCTGGGGTATAATCTCACTCCATGTCCTGAAAATGGTTGTATAAACCAAAAAAAACCAAAAACAGTAATTTGTACTTTCAGGTATGGAGGGAACTCTTGAGAGCCTGAAACACAACATGAAACACAGTGCAGAATGGGAGATTCCCCACCTCCGAGGTTTATAAAACTGAAATTCATTCAATCACTAAATTTTGCAGCTAGCTTCAAATCAGTACTATAGCAGGAACACATATTCAGGGACAACTAACAAACATCTGTGCTCAAGTCAGTGTCACTGTCACATAAGGATGGACCTGGAGTCAAAGAGGTAACAGATTACCTGCAAACACTGAAGCAGAGACATTCACACCCTCCACAAAACCCCCAGACTATATTCACTTTAACCCTGTTCTCATCAAACCCTGAACTAAATTAAACCAGAATAACTCCGATGTATATTGTTTAATCCGTTTGGAGTTGCACTGAATTTGTACCTGTGTACTGAAATCAGAATTGACAGGTGCCTTTACCAAACATCTATCAAACATCACCATTTTAGTACTGTGCTCTTGGAGACACTCACAGAAGTATAATAAAGGAAAACAGATTGAGGGTAAAATTTTCAGAAATGCCAACATGACTAAGGAGTCCAAGTTCCACTGACTCTCAGGTGCTACGGATAATTTTATTTTACAGCAGATTTCCAAAAACCATTTGCCCCTTTTTCTTCTGGCTTTGTTAATTTAAAAAAAACATAAATCGTTTCAGAAACAAGCTTGGAAAATGAGACTTCCCCCACCCCTTCATCCCTTGAGAAGTTCATGTGGAGGACTTGGTTAATCTATACATCTCTCTACAGTTTCATTGTGCCTTTGCCTCATCTCTTTTTTTGGCATCCTGCCAATATTTGACTTGTTTCATATAAGTATCCAATGTGATGTCAGAAATGCATCAAGACTGACGGTCCACTGCCTCATGTCTTGTGTAGCCATGTGCAAAGTGGCTGTGTGACGCGACTGTTTTTATCTGGTAGCATGTTATGGTCTAAGGCTTTGTCTACATGGGAAAAAAAATTGGTATAACTGAAGGTTTGAATAAGCTATCATTACATCAGTATAACTCTCCAGGTCATTTTCAGTTTAGCTTACGTCACTTGGGAAGGAGCTTAAGCGACGCTGAAAAAAGCCACTAGTATACTAGAAGAGTGTCCACGTGGGGAGTTATAACAGCATAACTATATCTCATTGGTATAACTGGTAAAACTTTCCCATGTAGACATGCCCTAACTGACCACACAAGGGGTAAGGCAGTGGAGAATCAGACCCACTGTGAAATCAGTATGCTGAGGCCACAGCACCTCCTCCTGCAGAGAAACCTGTGGGAGAGGCCAGAAGGGACTCAAATCTCATGGAGCTTTTAGGACACCATACTCCACAGAGGGTGTGGTTCCAGGGTACATGGAGTGGACTGGTCAATTATTTCCTCTTACCTTGTATCTGAAAATTCCAAGTTAGTTACATTGAGAACTCTTTTCCTGTTGGTACTGTAGTAGTAATCAACGAACTCCTTCAGTTTCATCTTACAGTCTTTCTGTTTGGTGACATCAGTGACATCAACACTTCTTTCTGGTCCTAAGAAATTAATGCCAAAAGAAAATGGGAGTTTGAGATCACTAGGAATGCAGGATTGGACCCATTATGTACAATGAGTGGGTGAACTAAAGTTTCTAGAAGCACTTTAACTTCTGCATTTCCCAACTGTTTCATGTTTACCAGTGTAATCTTAAGGTTATATTAACAATAACTTTTGTTTTGTACTTATCTCCTCTGAGCTTTTCATTTTAAAAGATTTTATCTGAAAAAGATTAGTGTTAGGTTAGTTTTAATCTCTCTACTTATTTTATTGTGGAATTTCCACAGTAGCATAATCAAAATCATATGGAAATTCACAATGAAATAGCTCTGCAAAACCAACCCTATGTGATTAACTAACATTTACATTTTCCTGTCGTACTGTATATTACAAGGACAATAGGGATATTATACAGCACAAGTGATTTTCCAATTGTTTCTTATTCTCATTATTTTTCTAATAAATTTTCAATTTGGCAAACGGAAATAAATGTTAGCTATCAACGAAGATCAGCCACCTAGCTCTTTTAGGTGCACCTAAAAGAGTCTTAACTTGTCTGGTTTATTTTGTTAAAACTACCAAAAAATTCATCTTTTCCCAAACACAGAAAACAAGTCCCCAGAATCTCCATTCTGCATTTCATCTAAAAAAACCTGGACCTGATTCAGAACTCCAGTGATAACGGTAACCAAGAGTAACTCGATGGAGGCTGGTGGAGCTACAACAGGGTAAAAATGGTGTATGTGCAGGAAGAATCAGGCCCAGGAGCTCTAACAATCCTTAATGAGTGCCCATTTTTAAGCCAAAAAGTTACCATTTTCTCTAGTCTGCTGTCCTGAAAAGCGACCCTACTGTTCTATATTTCAGAGGAGTTTACATGTGTAGCCTTAATTTTCTCTCCCAATATCTCTGTTTATAGCTTTCACATTGGGGCAGATATAGAATAAATCAGTTCTTTAGTCACAACATGGCTTTTAGTGGATAATGCCAGCACAATAACAACTTGTCTGGCTCTTTAGTTTGCACAAATGACTTTCTCCTCCGCTGCTTCTTAAATAGACTCTTCTATGGCTTATGGATAACCTTAGAAACAATGGGCTAAATTCCTCTCTGGTATAACCCCATCAAAGCCAAATTACATTAATGTTACACCAGAAATTTGTTTTGTCCCATTCTCTATAGAAACCAGTTCCAGCTTGCACATTAAATAGCCTGTGTTCCTCTACTCTTTGGCTTTTTATTAGAGAGCTTTTTGTATGTAGGGAGGGTGGATTGTTTTATCTAGAGGCTGGGAGAAAGCCAGCAGATGCTAAGGAGCACTCAGGTCAAACAATAAAATCTGCTAAGGACAGCAGATGGACAAGTAAAAATATGCTTCCAGTAGACTAGAGAGAATGGAAATTACAGTAAACTAAAGGCTATTTTAATACACTGTTGTCTGTGCAACTATCTCACTGTACACAACCATTACAACTATGGACACGTTATGGGAAGAGGGTGTGTGGGTGGGGAGAGACAGCAAAAATGAAGAAACACCAAGGGCCAATAGCAGTACATGTTAATACACTAGTTGGCAGCTAACTGATTATAGTGGAGAAGGGGCAGATTTTGCAGTATTGATAAGGTGTGATGGAGGTACAGAGTCATGGCAGAGGAGAGGAGGGAAAGGCAGTAAGTGTTGTAGCAGAGGGACTGGGTGAGGCGGAAGGGCAGACAAGAGTCTGGAGGCAGATGGAGGAATGAGGGCCTTGAAGGCAAGAAGAACAGATTTTGCAGTGGTTACAGAGCTCCTTCAGGACGGCTCCACGTGATCACTCTGAGGTGGGTGCTGAAGAGTTCTGAACAGGCTGGAGTCTGGAGAGAACTTGAAGAAGTCAACCAGATGACCAGGAAAGTGATACAGCAGAATAATATCACCAAATTAATGCAAATGATCATGAGCAATAGAAACCACAAAAAGCCTAACAATACTGACTGCTATAAAATCTAAACTGAGCAAGCTAGAATGCCTTGTATGGACAGAGGACTTCAGTATAGCTGTATGTCTGATACATGGTAAGACGGTAGTAGTCAGCTAGAACTGGGCTGTCAAATGATTAAAAAATTGCCATTTTAATTGCATTGTTAAACAATAACAGATTATTTAATTAATTATAAATATTTTGGTGTTTTCCTACATTTTCAAATATATTGATTTCAGTTACAACACAGACTTACAAAGTGTACACTGTTCACATTATGTTATCATTTTTATTACAAATATTTGCACTGCAAAAAAGAAAACAAAAGGTAGTACAATCTACAAGTCAAAGCATGAAGGGGCATACAAATGTATAACAAATCTGGCACGTAAATACCTTGAACACCGGCTACAACAGTGCCATGCAAACTTCAGTTCTCACTTTCAGATGACATTGTAAATAAGAAGCGGGCAGCATTATCTCCCGGAAATGTAAACAAACTTGTTTGTCTTAGTGATTGGCTGAACAAGAAGTAGGACTGAGTGGACTTACAAGCTCTAAAGTTTTACATTGTTTTGGTTTTGAGTGCAGTTCTGTAAAAAAATAATTCTACATTTGTAAGTCGCACTTTCACAATAGAGACTGCACTACAGTACTTGTATGAAGTGAATTGAAAAAGACTGTTTCTTTTTTATTTTTTTACAGTGCAAATATTTGTAATAAAAATAATATAAAGTGAGCACTCTACACTTTGTATTCTACATTGTAACTGAAATCAATATATTTGAAATTGTAGAAAAACATCCAAAAATATTTTTAACAATGCAATTAAAACTGCAATTAATTGCAATTAATTTTTTTAATCAAGTTAATTTGTTTTGAGTTAATCGCATGAGTTAACTGCAATTAATTGAAAGCCCTAGTTAACACATGGTTTGGAGAACCAATTTCTCAATATCATGACGACTGCTTCTTGGAAAAGAGTGCTCTGCAGTGCAACAGAAAAGAAAAGCCTTGCTCTCACTCTCTCCAACACAGGATTTGCCCAGGAAATAATTGTGGTTTAACGAGTAATTAAAAGCTACTGCTGTGTAATGAAGTTTGGGAGCCTTGCAGTGGGAAAGATGACAACAACATTTTACATTTAGCGCAGTTCTAATTTTTAAACAAAATGTTTTGCAAACTAACACACCACTTAAATGCAGCCAATTCTGGACGGAGGGTGACAGCCAACCAGCACACAGAACTGCACTACAGTGGGAAGAGAAATTCACTGAGCAAACTCTTACCATCATTTTACAGAAAGTGCCACAGAATCTCTAGGGCCAGCCTCCTCATACCTTGTGAGGTCACTTCGCCTGCACAAAATGGTTGTAAAATGCTACCCAATCCCAATGGAAGTATTTCACACCCACTTTGCACAGGTACGAATGGCTGCACAAGAAGTAAAGCAATGTAGAATCAGGCCCTTAAGGACAGAACCTTGACCCTACCGAGCATCCTTTTCACTACTTCAGTAGCACAAAGCAACCTTAAAGTTGGCCTAATTGTGCAGCTCGGGGATCCCTAGGGGCAGGCGGTGTGCCAGTTTGTTGAGGGGAGCATGACCAGAGCTTGCTGCATTCCAGCAATCCCCAGATACTGCATCAGCCATTTGGGCCACTATAGGTTGCAGGAAAACAGAGAAGCCTTCGGCGGTTGCTATAGCTTATGCGAAAAGGCCAAACTGGATCCCAGGGTCCTGGAAATCTGAGGAGTACACAGGTGGCACAGAGACACCATTGCCCCTCCCCACAGGGTCATGCACCAAACGCAGCTCAGCCAGACCCGAACATCAGGGCCAGCATGTTTATGCAGGTCAGACGAGATCTTGATTTCTAAAGAGGACCTGTGTTTGTCCCCTTTTTCCGTCTTGAGGACATTTAAGAAGGCCTGAAATTATTTTATCATCATTTCCCCCTCATTTGTTTTTTATTGACAAATGCCAGTGATATTATGGGCCTAATCCTCAAATGGCATAAATGGGATTAGCTCCACTGACACAGATTTACTCCTGCTGAGGATCTGGCCCATCAAATCTCACCTTCCCTCAGAGAAGCAGATGATGAGAGTGGGGAGGGAGGGGGAATCACTCAAAGAATTCTTCCCCCAAGCATTTATCAGGAGCTTCATTTAAATAAGTAACAAAAACCAAAGAGTCCTGATTCTCTGCTTGTTTACTCCAGTTTTACACAGATGCAACGGTGCTGATTTTGTACAATGGGGGTAGAGAGAAGAGGAGAGAAGGAGCAGCCACGGACTAGTCATCCTTTGATCTGGCCATCAGAGCTGGCTGAGCATTCAGGGAGGAGTACCTCTGATCCTGGGAAATCAGCAGCTGTGTGAGCACCTGGCTGTGCAGCTCTGCCCTTGACAGGGCAAGGCTGAAATGGCATGGCTGAAAGCAGCAGCAAACAAATATTACACCACTTTCTAGACAAATACGTACCGACGTAGTTTTCAACATCACTGACGTAGAATGTAGGTGCGGGTACTGCTAAGCCCAAGCCATCCTTCTTCGGAACCAGGATAGGTTCTGTGAATCCATTTTCTTCCAAGTACTCTGTTGTTAGCTGGCTTCCTGTCACTTTGACTACCACATCTTCAGCACTAGAAACACAAACACAGATACTGTGCTAAGATATTTCACATCCAAATTCAGCATCTTTTTTATTTCTTTATTGAAAGGATAAGCACACAATTAATACAAGTTGCTGTAAGCAATAAGATGCCACTGATAACTTATCCCTTGTATCTCTTGCTTTGTTTAATCAGATGGCTTGATATTTTTGAAGCAATACAAAACAATGTCCTTGGTTTCTACTTATATTGACAAAATGCTGGGATTTTCAAAGAAGCATATGGTAGTTAGGTGCCCGGATCCCACTGAAACACAATGGAAACTGAACACTTAACTCCCTTTAATGTGAATTTTGCTATTGGAAACTATAAACAATACGAAAGAAGTCATGGTTCTACTGAAGTCAGCGTGTCAAATAAAACTAGATATGAATTTTGTATGCTGGATCTTATGACTGCCAGTTTAATATCTCATCCCATTATATATATAAGTACATGTATTCAAAGACAGTCAAAAGCACATTCTTTCAACAGCAAGTAGCTGTGTGTGTTTTCTCTCTCTCTCTCTCTCTCTCTCACACACACACTTACTTGTTTTGTTTATCCAACAATTCTAACTTACAACTTTTCCCTGATAAATTTAATAGACAAATTCTTCTTTCAGTTCCAGGCAAGGGTATAATTGTGCCCAGTAATTGTAGTCAGTTATTCACTGGTCACAAAAGGTAAGACTTTGTATGTTGCCACTAAAATTATTATATTTCTTTTCTTATTAAGGGCATGATCTGGAAAGTTCCCAAGTACCCAAAAATTCCACTGTCTTGAATAAGAGTTGAAAGTGCTCAGGGCATCTGAGAATCAGGTCAAAAACCTGGATCTACAAGAAGAGGAGTCCAAACCAGGAATAGTAATAAATCTTGAAGACTTTTGGCAATTAATTCATAACTGCTAGAAACTGGAAGCCTGGATCGCCACTCCTAGCACTTTGTGTAGTCATTCACACCTTTTCAAGCAGCGTGTTAAATGCTACCATTCTAACTGAATAGCATTTTACACCAATGCTGAATAGACTTAAGTGACTACACAAGCTGCAAGGTAGTGAAGAATCAGGCCTCTTTGTGACTAGATAGCTAACTGCATTCCACTGAACTCTATTCAAATTCACATTTGATTGCAACACTCCAATTATATGCATAAGACTGAAATAGTAAATCAATTTATTGCAAAAGATGTGAAGCATGCTTAAATATTCTGGAATAAATTCATGTGCCTAAACTGCTGAAAACATCAAAGGTAACACTTTGTGTTAATGAACCAATTTCAATCGGTGTAGAGAACAGTCATTTATCAGTGCTCAATGCAGACACATCAACAGTGTTAAATATTCCAATTTAAAGAAGCCAACATTCAAAATGTTATGTAACATTAAGGAAAATTGTTCACTTAAACTCTTTAAAACTCACAGTCAAACACTAAGGTCTTACAGTAATTAACAAAAACTGATACAATGCAGCAGTTTTACCAAATTTAGATAACTAACCTCAGAAGTTTCAGAACTCCAACCTCTGGAGCTTCTCACTACTAAAATATTTTAACAAACATTTTCAAAGGCATGATCGCTGTGAAAATGATTAATGATTCTATTAACTACAAGTCCCCAAATAGTAACAGTCCTCTAGCAAAAGCATCTAACAAATGCTAATTTCTCCTCTGAGTCCACCTAGGCAAATGGGGAAATTAGTTACTTGGACAAGTATGAAGATTCTTTAAGCTGGTGAAGATATTTTTAACAATGCACTACTGTGTATACCGAGAGATCTATTCTCCCATACACAGCGGGCACACAGGCACCAACAGGCAGAACACAAATGGGAGATTCATACTTCCACCAAGGGGAGGATAATAGATCCTTCAATACAACTCCAGAAATACTTGAGACTAATGCTTGACTGCCCTCTTCTGTGTTAGTTCTGAACTGCAGCTGACTGTGTTAGTAGCAGCTAAAGCAGGTATACAAACACTAATACTGCCATGGTGGAGTCCAGAACAACTTACTCAATTTACTGTAGCTTCTCAGTGTGTCAGTGCATAAGATACAACTATGGCATAGTCCTGACTGGAGTTCTTTGCTGAAAGGTGGGTTTGTTTTGAATACAGGCAAGCGGTTAGGAAAGCACCCTTCTTTGTTGCTCTAATCAGGATACTCATAATGGGATTCCGAAGTCCAAATGACACAGCTGTCTGAGTACCAGGATCTGGGGGCTTTTTGTGCATGGGTGAGTAGATTTTGAGATCAAGCTTCATTGAGGATAGCTTAGTGCCAGTTGGAAGCAGGAGAAAGTGCACTCAGTGTCAGATGGGTGAATTTCTGAATGAGGTTCTGGAATTCTTAACTTTCCCCAGGATTCATGAAACCAATTGAAAGCCTCACACTGGAGAAAATGAGTTTATTGATATATTCTTTAGTCAGACAGCCATGCCAGCTCTCCAGAGGAGGGGATGCTTGGAGGACAAGAGGACTAGATAAAAATAGGAAAAAGGTGAAGAAGTGGTAACCATTCTAAGGAACCAGGCTGTTTCTGGAGCCTTCTAACCAGTTCCAAGTACTGGATAAATTAATATAAGGTGATCAAGAGGTAAACTGAATAATTCTTGTTGGGAACTTCTGAGATACTCAGTGAACAGACAGGTAAGGGCACTGGAAGAGGAATTTTTCAAAAGCACCTATATAAAAGCCTGTGTTATGATAACAGATCCCCATGGTATGTTGCCAGGCATGTGTTCATGTAGCAGATATTACTTCCTTGGTAGATACAGTTTAAGCCAAGGCTAGTAAGGACAGTGCTTTTCATGCACCTAGGTGTCGTTAAGGTGCAAAGAGAGAGCCTTGAGATTCTGATCTAAGGATCAATGTAGTAAGTCAAGAAGCAGATCCTCAGAGATGGCCTTCTGAGAAATTAAGTGCTATTAGTCCTAGATAGATATCTGGTGCCTCAAGGTGCAGATGAGGTGGTATTAGCTCACGGAGGGTTTTATGCTTTAAGGAACAAAGATACCTCTTGGGGTAAAAGATACTTAACTAAAGATGAGCTCCACCTAAACTCTGTGCAACCTGTGAACTTGAAGAGGAGCTGTTTAACTAGGAACAAGAAGCAAAGGGTGGAGCCATTAAATTACAGGAGAGTGTTAAATGGAATGAGCCAAATTCACCTGTCACTGGTGTAAACAGGTGCAAGTCCCATAAAAGGTCCGAGGACAAGTTCATTGGGGATGCAAGTTACACCGTGAGTGTAAATGGGACATAAAAGGAGTGTAAGAGAGATAAATTGTGCAACTTGCACCAATTTGGGAAGGCAGAATTAGGGTAATCTACACATGTTAAGGAGGTGCAAATAGGAGAGGTGCAGCAGAAACAGTAACAAGAAACTGCCAAATAAAGTATGGGTTGGATGGTTGATATTCTTCTTTTAAATCCTCCTATCACTTTTCTGCTATACATGCTCTGCCACTCAGCATAGAAATTACATTCAGTTTATTCACCCGGAGAATGCCCAATTGGTTCACATTCCGTTGGTTTATCACTTAAACCCTTATGCTTGTATCATAGCCCAGGGACACCCCATATGGAACTCACATGTCTGTTTAAGTCACCAAGGAATTTGGTCCTGTAAGAGCCCACAGAAGCTCACAGCTAGGAAGGAGCTCCATGAAAGGAGCTCCGTATCCACCAGAGCAGTTGGCAGTTGTTATTCAGAAACAGAGACCTTGAAATTTTCAGGCACCTGAAAACTGTGGGATTTAAATTTTTTCATTTTAATGGTACTTTAGTATTAATGGAGGGAGGGATAGCTCAGTGGTTTGAGCATTGGCCTGCTAAACCCAGGGTTGTGAGTTCAATCCTTGAGGGGGACCATTTAGGGAACTGGGGTAAAAATCTGTCTGGGGATTGGTCCTGCTTTGAGCAGGGGGTTGGACTAGATGACCTCCTGACATCCCTTCCAACCCTGATATTCTATGATTCTATGATTAATACTGTAGAGCTGAATCCAAGTCAGCCATGATAAGCCAGTCACAATATGTACTACTGAGCTCTGGTGGAATAATCTCTTACCCCCCTTTTCCCTACATACCGCACTGAGTGCCAAAATATGAGTCCAAGCATCTCAAACTCATCATTTACCTCTCCCTGTCACTAGCCCTGCCTCCAAACTGATCTCCACTGTCAAATTCTAGAGTGGCTCCACCCAGATACCCACTCTCATTGTCTGAGGTGATATTTTGATGTGTACTTTGGGACCAATGAGCTGATTTTAAATGTAATTTTTTTAAAAGTGTTTTAGTGGTTTTGGTTAATGTGTTAAATTTAAGGCCCTTGGGAGATACCTATTTGTTGGGGAGGGGGAGAAATTGGTAAAGACCCAAAATAAAAGTGTAAAATCAAGTTGACAAAGTTAACTCTCTTTAGGCCCAGAACACAGGAAATGAAATGAGCACATTGTCACAAGGCAGAGCTCCATTTCTGTCCCATTTTCTTTATTGGCTCTCCCCTCCTTATTTCCGCTGATCTCAGTCGGACCTTGGATTCCTTGACCACAAGGTTTATGGCGTTAGGTGGGTTTCAGTTAACACAATTTCACCTCAGCTTTGTCCTATGACACAGGCAAGAGGTTTCAACTTAAAAATAGAAAAAAGCCCCTTTGTGGGTTTGTCAGATCTGGACAGTTACTGTACGTTTTGGTCTGTGAACGTTTGCAGGTTTCAGTTGCATCAATTATTTTCATTATTAAGTCAATCTTAAAATAGTGAAGGCCTCAAAAGTTTTTTGTTTTACTAACATCACAACTGTAAATGGCCGAGGGATTAAATCCTGTGATGAACTGTTTGCAACTCCTTCTTGGAACCTCTGCTTCAGCAGTAGGGATTCTCTTTTGTGCACATCCATCTTGAGCAGAAAATGGTGAAAACAAACTGAGGGCCAAATTTACAGAAGCTGCAAAATGACTCAAAGCCAAGAAAGATGCAAATGCAAGACCTACAACCGCACACAAACCTCCCTGATTTGCGAGCACAGATGCGGATGTACATGAACATGGACCAGGTGAAAGTCAGACTCCTGATTTGAATAAATCAGTGCCAGATCCCTCACTTTTACCCCCTTTTACCCCCTTTTAAGGTGCCAAATGCCCTCACCTCCCACTGGAGTGACTGGCAGTTGAAGAGATCCCTCAAAGACCCCCCCAAAAAAAAGTTTGAGAAGGAATTTGTCAACCTGCTCCAGCTAAGCAGTTTAAATGTGACCACTTGATATTTTAAATCTGTTGAATATTCTATTCCGTTTCACCTAGTAATTTCAAGAACCACTTTGGTGAAATTCTGTGGCCTGTGTTAAGTAGGAGGTCAGACAAGATTATCATAATGTTTGTTTCTGGCCTTAAAATCTAATATAGCTGCACAATTTGGTAAACATCGTTTTTAAGTGGCCAGTCCAAAAACGGCTAAGCTGAAAACCAAAGAGTTCAAAGGTCTAAAATTGCTAAGCATTGAGTTAAGTGAAAAATACACCTATACACAATGTTCACAAAAAGAAGCTTTGGCAAATAAATTTGCAGCTGATTCCCCACAGAGTAATGATTTGGAGGCAGACATTTTAAATTAAGGCAATCTTCTCCATAAATTATAGAACTTTTGTATTTACTGAGTACACTCTACCTGCCTCCAACCATGATTGTGAAATAGTCTCAATCACTACTTAGATCCACTTATAAAGAACCAGAAAAAATAATCAATCATTCTGATGAATAGAGGTACAGAGTTACAAAATAAATGTGTAAGACACCCACTATCAATAGCCCAAACAAGTTTTTGTTACTGTAGCAACTAAGGATGTGGCTACCTTTTTGTTCAAGCTGAGATGGACTTCAGAAAAGTCTGCACTATTCTTGAGCACTGAACATAATTCATCAGGTTTCGCACCTAAGTATTACTGTGTGGCAATGTTGTAGAGTGTGCCACTCTAGCATGCACGCTTGTGGCCTGTCATGGCCCCGAAGGCTCACTGCACTCAGCAACCCTTGGATCTTTTCACACCAGATTAGTTCAATCACTCTTTGTGGGGTCCGATTTATTCATTCCTTCTGCAGAGAGCAACTCACTTATTTAGCTGCTCAAGTCCATGCCCTCTCTGGGTCCATGCAAGAGTCTCGGTCAATTTCCTACCCTGTTCAGGAGGTACCAGCCCTTCTACCAGAGCTGGGCTGTACTTCAGACTATCCCTGTGTCCCTCTCCTTAGGACAGGAGCCTCCTAGAAATTCCTCCTTGGAGCTGCAGTTGTACTTTAGGCAGCTGTAGAGCCTCAGGCAGCTACTCCTCCACATGGCCCTTTTCCCAGTCAGCCCTTCCACACTCAGGCAAGGAGAGTTCAGCAGGCAGAACTTGCTCCACTGCTGTTTTCTTCCTGATAATTCAGGACCCTCGAGGAGCCTTCTTATTCCCTGCTGTGTTCACAGGCATCTGTTCTGCTATGAAGGAGGCAGCATTTATGCTGGCCCCTTCTCCCACCTCATTCTTTATTGGCTGGGTGAGAGTGGAGACCCCACCCCCTCTCTGCAAGGCTCCAGGTCCTTAAAGATAAAGTAACAGGATTCCTTCTAGATGCTACTTCTTCCTAGGACCCAGTCAGTGCCAGTTTTACAGATGTTAGTAAGGAACAGGACTCAGCTAACTGGAGAAAGCACCTGTTTTAACAGTTCTGTACCAATGTAACAGAGGAGAATTCGGGCCATTACACGTAATGACAATCACTAAAAGACTTGAAGTCTGTGAAATTAGCTTAAAGCTAGGTCTTTACATGGCAAACGTTCACATGGGGAATTCTCTTTCATTCACTCCTCTCCCTATGCTGTATATACACTAAACAAACGACAGTCACCACAGTTCCTCCTCCACTTAAGAATAAATTATAATTGACCACATGCATCATAGTAATCGCACTTTTACTTACATAGCTGAATAACCTACCTTGGAAAAGTTCGACTTCGAAGTTCCTTTATAAAGACTTGACTCCCATTCTGTACAGGTTTGACCTCTGTTGACTGCCCAGTATCGTGTTTATGCCAATTTCTTTTCTTTTTCACTGAAAGAGAGTGAATTGGACAGCACCATATGCTAAGTAGGGGATCTTTATTAAAACATTCTGTGAGAGAAAGTTCTTAGTAGTACTTTCTATGCAAGCCAAGAAAAGAGAAGTCCACTATGCAGCACTGTTAATTTTAACATTGTATTCTGATTCACCATTAGACAATTACACTGTACCCTGAAGATCTATCACATACTGAACCGTGTTCGTTTGTAACATAAGGGAAACCAGACGGATAATTACTGAGCTCTACGGCTATCACAAGCATTAAGCAAATGCAGGCTCTGGATAACATTTTGTACTTGCCAGACTACACACTTAATCTTTATTGTAAACCTCCCAAAAAATCATCTCTTCTGCTCTCTCAATTTGTAGCACAGATCATTATGAACATGCTCTTTCTTTGCCACACCTCTCCAAGGGCCTGAGCCAAAGTCAATGGAAGTCTTTTCATTGAATTCAAGTGGCTTTGGATCAGGCCCTAAATACAAAATGCCTCATTCTGGCAAGAAAATCTAGTATCCATGTTTAGTGTAAAAAGACGCAAGCTCACATCCAATCCAGTTTTTGGAGTGCCTTTCATTACCATGCTTCTAAATAAAAGCTACGTTGGTGGGGCAGAGCAGAATGCCCCTGGCTCATGCTCTCAGTGGATGACAGAAATTTAGGCAAGCTGATCAGGGAAATGGGATCAGCTGAAATATGCCAGTCAAATCAAGTCACATGTCAACTTGCTTCTGACTTTTCTTTTCAACAGTCACTTAACACTGGCCAAGAAGAACCATTCCAGTTTTTACCAATCATCAGCATTAAATCTTTCAGCTGCTCCTGCTTTTAGACTCACATGTGGTAGGAAATTACTGACCTCAGAAATGCAGTCTCCCCTAATTTTAAGCTTTCTGCCCTCAGAATTTTTTGTATCCTAGGTTCATATTGTATCTAAAGGTGGGCAAGCTGGTTAAGATAAAATATGAAACCTGAGACTCCACGAAACCTCAAAGCAAACCCAAGCTTTTTCTTATGTTCAAACCAGTTTTCTGGAAGAAAGCCACCTGCCTCTATCACTATGACTGGACATGTGCCCTTCCACAGCCCTCCCTTTCCCCCTACACTCACTCTTTGACTACCAAAGAGGCTGGGGAGATGGGAGGCCCAAACAATAACATCCTGAGACCTTGAAAAACCACCTCTGTATGCTGGCCAGGACTTTGGAAGTAGTGACATCTACCAAAGAATCCTTCCCAGGTTTTGTACAACACATACTGGTTTTATTAGTTCCATGCTGCTCTCCAGCCTAGCTGGATATAGTCATTAAATCTGCTAGTTCTTTATCTTAATGCCCATCAGGCTTAGTGGATTAGTTCAATACTCCCAGTAACATAGGAATCAACCCCAACATGTACACCACTCCCTCCCACTTTCCCTTCCCATGACCTCTACCCATCTCCCTACATTCTGGTTCTGTTCCGTTATCAACTGGCCCAGCTAAACAAGTGTGTCATTAAGAAAATTCTATCAAACCCCTTTTATTTTTCCTCAAAATTGCCTAAATTTCTAGACAAAGTCATGAAGCTATAGATTATAATAAATACTCATTGCAACTCTTTTCAATCAGCACACTCTGAAATAACATTGTAACTTAGGGCAATATTTTCACAAAGGGGAGGTAACTCCTATTGAAAAATCTATAGATGCTTAATTCCCATTTGAAATCTCCTTCATAGATGCTGCATCATGTAGTGCAGCATTCCATCAGTATCAGCCAGTTTCTTTACTACATGTTTGTAAAATGTGTACCACAGTGAGGAATATTTGATTTGGGCTTCTGGGAACAACTGCAGCAAAAATGTAATATATAATCTAAAATTATAAACAACTACCAGAGCTGGCCAAAAAAAAATGCAGGGTTGTGGAGGGGATTGGCAAAGAATGCAGAAATATTTTTGCAAGACTTGTCCATCAAAATTTTGAATTTACAGAAAAATTGTCATTGAGATACCAGATTTTTCAATCAGCTCTAACAACTATATTCTCTCACTTCTGTCTCAAGCTGAATACACCGCATGAATTCAGATGTATACTTAAACGTACATAAATATATTTAGAACCAAAGGACATCTATAAGCTCATTTTGTTATCTTTTGACTGACACTATTTCAAACATTTGAGCCTGATTCCCCTTTTATTTATATCACTGTAACTTTACTGATTTCAGTGGAATTTCTCCTGATTTTCACTGGTGGGAAGGAAATCAGGCCAAATGTTTTCTCCTGCATTACGAAAATGAATCAAGCTTGTCTAAATAGAGCACTTAAATTTAAATAACAACATCAGAAATGTATTTGTGAACTTATATATTATGTATATTTCTCTCCCCCCTAACAGAAGTATCTCCAAATTTCATTAAATCAAAATGACTTCAAATGTCACAAGCAATTTTCTGAAATAATAGTCACCAAGTGACATTGGTAAGGTGGAGAGTGTAAGAAAAGGAACATGATTTTTAAATTTGGCATCTGAAGAGCATACATCATGGAATGTGTTCACCAGAAATATAAATATATTTAAAATCCACGCAAGTTACACAACAGAGACAAGCAGTGAATGTGCACTTCTCTTTGCTAGCCTTGCAATAATTAAATCTTGGCTGTGAATTATCATATCTGGAACAACACCAACTCATTTAATACAAAATTGATACTGCAAGATAACTCAGCTATTTACACATATATTGTAACAGTTAACAATAAATGAAATTCATAATCTCATACAAGTCTGGGAACATGCTGCACACAACTGTTTGACACAATAACTTAACAGAGGACCTGTTCCTGCTTTCACATCAAGACTGGCCCCTAATTTTTCCAGTCTGTTGCAGTTACACACACACCATCTGAAAGGGTGGAAGGATCACACCCTGACATTTCATTTTTGCAATGTGACTTATATCCTTTTATTTTATGGCTATAAGAACCTACATAATTGTTTTTTTTGGTTTTTTTAATGTTCTTGAAAATTGCTGTTCATTTTGAGAAACTATAAACATACAGATCAAGAAAATTCAGTTTGTGATATTCCAGCACTAAACTAAGATTTCAGCACTAACGTTGCAGGTCTTTACACTATTCCACTCTAATGACTGATTTTGTGATGTCATGATACGCTGTATCTTAGATACAACAGTGAAAAAAAACCCCATAGCATTGTTGTTGTAGTATGACACTCTACTTCTGCCACAGCTGTAACCACATATGTTTACAAGACTGTTGCAGTCGCAATGTTTTTGATACAGCACCTTTATATCTACCATACTGTGCAATACTGACTGTGAGAGACATATTGCCAAAGGCAGATTTTGTTAAGGAACGGAAAGCCAAGAACCTGCTTAAAGAATTAAAAGTTAGCTGTTATTTCAACTCTACTTGTCATAATTGGTATATTACTCTTGTAAACTTCTTATTGAAGCAGCCAGTCGTTGAATTCTAAGATTATGCCCCCATGTTTTCTTATATAATTTATATTTAATTCCTGATTACAGACTTATGCTTCTTTTGTCTGTTTTTTTTTTCCACACTGAAGACTAGATGTCTTCCATCATTCATAATTTACAGCCAAGTGGAAGGAAGAAAAGCATCAAATACATTTTAACGTAACACAAGAATTTCACTCAGTCTAGAAAAATCATGCTTTATCTCCCACAATGAGGCAATGACTGACCCTGCATATCTTCAGTCATACCACTCCTCTTCAAGACAAGCCATTCTATTGCTAAATGATTCGCTTTAAAGACGATTTGTAGTTATTTATTTGACCTACTCCTGATGTATGTATGTCACTACAAATTTGAGAAATAGGCAGGGTGAGGCTTTCAAACCCACTGAGAGGAAAATGAGGGTAATATTTTTCCTCTACGTGTTCTTAATTGTAGTTTGTTGCATAACAGCAACAATCTCTGCCAATTGGTAGCATATTTATAATAAAATGCTTTTAAATTAAGCATTTAATTTTTCACAATGATTGGGGGAAGGATATTCTAGTATAGTAAACAGAATTCTTTATTCATTTGGCCAAAGCAAAAACATCCTACAGTTCTTTATCAGGTAAAACCCCCACTCACATCAGCAATCTTTTCATACAGGTAGGAGTTTTGCCTGGGGAAGAACCAGCTCCCGCAATGAACCCTAAAATTTTAATGGCCACCAAAATTGCCATTTAACTATATGTGCATGCCAGACATAATACAGTGTTTCTTATTCTTGTTATCAGAAGACAAAAGCCATAATGTAATTATGATAAGTGACTGTATCAGATCTATCTACCTAACCAGGAACTATTACAGCCTGTACCTAAGTGCCTCATTAATGGATTTTATCCTCAAGACCTTGGTGAGGTAGGAAAGTGTTATCTCCATTTTACAGATGAGGGACTGAGCATAGGGTAGATGAAATGATTTGCCCTAGGTTACATAGGATGCCTGGGCTAGGTTAAGCAGGGAAATGAATTTACATGTCCCTAGTCCCAGTCCAAGCGCCCCATCTTTGTTACCCTTACTGTGTTTTGAATCCCATTGTAGCAGGATTGCCATATATAACATAAGAAACACACTTAAATTAAAATATATATTGTTATATCCAAACATTGAGAAACTAGCCATTGCTTAAACATAGAGAATCTACTTGAGATGGCGCAGGAATCAAGCAGATATACTTACAAGTAGACTTTCCATGGGTTTTCTCACAATTCGGACAATGATAGATGTCAATATCTGGCGCCTCCTCTTCTTCTACGCCAACACAACTGGAATATAAAAAAAAATAGAGCAACCTCAGTCTGGCTCTAAAAGTGCAAATACACAAGGTGATCAAAATTTTAACTTTGCAATTAATATGCAGGCTTGTTAATCACTAAGAGTATATCAAGGCAAAATGTGACAAACCTCTTCTGTGTGCATAAGGTCAGGTCAAATGTCATTGCAGCCTACACTGCTGGTCTAGTGCTGAAAGAGATGTCTCCCAGACACTTGTTTGCCAGTTCAATATGGGCCTCCCTTACAGAGTGGTAGAGACTCTGACTAAAATTTTTTTGCTCCATTCACAAAGACCACTTTAGCTGGCTGGGACAAAATACTATTCCCATCTACACACAGTTCTGGAAATTCAATCCACCCTAAAGACAATAAGCAAAACACAAACCCTTTTACAGAATACCTATGGACAGTTGTTAGACACTAGAGCAATGTTGGCAAGTAGTAGGGACACAATAATATACAACACGCACAACATAAGTAGACTGCATCTCTGTTACGATGTTATGAAGGAGAGAAGGAAAGGGTGACACACAAAGCTCACTGCACTTTTGGCTGCCAAAATAGGTTGTACTGTGGCAGCTGCTCGGAACACCCACTGAGATTATTTTGGATGTCACAACATATGTAACAATACAGTGCAGCCTGCGGGCACGCTGTGTGAATGCAATCCAACGGCAGACCAGAGCGCTAGGAGGAAAACAAAACTAAATTACAAAGGAATGAAGTACCCAAGATAAGAAGTTGTTGTACAGTCAAAGTAGGGAGCAGCCAGCCAAATAATTGAACTCCACACGGAGCAAAGGCAAACAGGATTTTTTTCATGCTTATTCTGCCTAAAACAGCCCAGATTATGTAAGGCAAATTTGAAGCACAGAAAAGAGAACTTCAGTTCTCCATGAATCAGGCTGAGACTCTAAGGCTAAAGCCCCCCATTCCTTCTTCCACAGAAATTGTGCTCAGCACAGGACCCAGGCAGGGGGAGAGACAAAGGTAGATCTATACCATCTTTGCCTTGATCCCCTGGGCTGCAAGAGACTAGTTCAGTCCCCAACCTAAATTAGTCTCAGGATTCCTCTAACATACACTACGCCCCCTATGCCAGAGGAAGGCGGATGGGCTAGATCCAGGAAACTCTTCAGCTGTAGAGCTCCGGTGACACAAAGGGGACATAGTGTGGGTCAGAATCTGATCCATAATTGTTAACTGACTATTGGTAAAGCTGAGTGCATTCTGCCACTATAAAAATGAGTGAACTTCCCTTTCACGGAGATAGGTAATAGGGGTTTGTCACAGTGCCAATAAAATTATGCTCTCCCAAGTCACTCAACTACATCCGTACGAGCATGGGCCATCTCCTTGTAATATCTGGGGAAAGAGGAGAATCTTACTAAAACCCGGATGGAGAAATATTTCACTCCTGAAATGCACTAAAGCCCTGACCACACTAGTGTTTGCAAAAGTGTGCCTGAAACCATTTTTGAAACCCAGTTTAACACAACTCGCATCCATATCTAACATGATGACAAACCCTGTGACTACCATATTAAAAACATCTGCACAAGGAGGTGGTCTTTAGCATGGCTTCCTTTAGAATGGCTATTGACTAGCATCTCAAAAACTGTTGTCCAGTTTCTGCCAGAAATCTTCTTGACTGTTTTTCAACAGTTGCACTAACAAAATGTGACTCGCTATGTGGACAGCATCCCAGGCTCATTCAGAGCTGAATTGTATATGTTCATCTAATCTCTGCAACCAAAATAATACAAAACATGCTTTTCCACTGAAAGAACCCTAAATAATGTGAATGCTAAAAAGTTATAATAGGGCAAGGGAGAAGAGAAGTGGATCAGTGCAAAACAAGTTCTACCATGTCAACCAATATGTTTGAAGATCCAGCCCGAGTTGTATTGCTAGCATCATCTGTTTGGTATGGCAATAAAATTTTTTTGACTCCTCTGTAAAAATATAGATATGGCTGTATCTGTTGGCATTGCTCTAATACTTCAACAAATACAAAAGAAATTGATCTGTCTAAATTGTACGTACAGAAAAAAAATTAAGGACAGGAAAATTATCACAACAATCCAGATCATTAGGGTCAAGGATTTTACAGGCAGTAAAATGCCAGATTAGACATCAGAGAATTTAAACAAAGCTCATAAATTAGCACAAGTAAAACAGAATTGTAGCATTCATATCTCCAAAAAGCTGGATTAGATGCTTATGTCACTGCTTTCAACTTGTCAAGCTTAGTAAAGGTATGGATTAGGCTCTAAAGTGGTGCTTTGAATAGTCTATATTTAGCTATACTAAGCAGCCGAGAACAGGCTTACCTTGCTTTATGAAGAGGTATGAAAAGCTACTAATAATGGGGCTAAGGCTTGAGTATATGGAGGGACCTGTTGCTCTTAGGGCAGGAAAAGTTATTTAAGGAGAATCAGATAGGAAAATAAGAATAATGTATAGCAAACAGGATCAGGCTTCACCCTCACACTGACCCTAGATAAATAGGGTACCGGAGGTAATAGACACCCATATAAGACAATGCCCTGAATATCGGGCCATGTGGTCATCCTACCTAGGGTATGGTTTCTGCACAAGGGTTTGCATATTTATATTTACTAAGGCTCAGATTCTGCCACATTCATTGCATGGAGCAGTACCTTACTCCAAGAGTAGTTCCACTAATGAGTAAGGGGGCAGAATCTGGCCCTAAAGTCCCAGAGTGCCTTGCTGCACTAATTCAGACCTTTATCCCAGCTCGTGGCTCCTCTCACTGACTAGTGCCTTACTCCACAAATAATCCCACTGACGTCAACAGGATTATTCACAGGGGAAGGTACTATTCCATATGAATAAAGCCTTCCATTCACGACATGTAGACACCACCACTCCCTAAAACCTCATCTACACTATAGAAGGTTAGTTAAAAACGGTTTCCTCCAGTGCTGCCAGCAATTTAGCTGCACTAACTTACCCCCGTAACCTCATTTTGGCTAAAGAACTTGACTGTAGGGATGCGGAACCAATGTAGATTTCAAAACTTTCTGCAAAATTAATATGGGTTCATTAACTGCTTTCCCTTTTAACACCTTATTTTTCCTCAAGAGTGATGTCATTCTTTAAAAACGTGTTTTTCTAGCTAAAAGAAACCCTCTGCTCTGTAGAAGAGCCCCCCTAAAATGCGGATGGCATGAGTGCCTGCTGTGCACTGTATTTATTTTTTCATGAGCATCTTTTCTTTCCCCTCTCTGTGCCTTTTTGCACAGTCTCTTTGTATCTGTTTGTCATGCTTCTCCCTGCTGCTTCTCTCCCCACCCCCCATCTCTCTTAAGAGAGAAGCACAATTCCCAGTGCTTGGGTCAAGCATTTGACCCTCACACATACAGCGATCAAGTGGGTTCAAGGTTAGACAAAGTGAGATCAGATGTAACAAGTGTGGTAGCAGACTACAGCCAAAGGCCATGCTATAGTGATTCCCACATCAGTCTATTGCTATGGAACCTGGGCATGATAGCACCAACACAAAGAACAGTGGCACCCTTGACCTATTATGCATATGAAGAGATGCAATCAGATCATACATGAGAGGTTCTGCAAAGCAACTGCAAATCCGGCACGGAAACAACAGTTATAAAAGCGCAGCCAAAGCTGAAAACAGCACAAGGAACTGAATCCTGGCCAATATCCTGGGACCGCAGTAGCTGCCAGCCTCCTCACTGTCTATTCCCCACTTCCAAAGGCTATGACTGCAAGGGGGCCACAAGCTGGCTTCTCCTTACTCTGTGCAGTACTGCTACTTTAACTGGTTGGGATGCTTGCAGCTGAAGTCCAGGAGCTGGTTTTCAGAGAGGGAGCAGACAGCAGAGTGGCTTCACAAGAAGGTAGATGAGAGTAAGGGAGCACAGCCCTGCCGTTTCCCAGGACTGGGGAGGGAAGCAAGGGACAGAACAGTCTCTGAGGTGCTGCTCCTTTAAGGGAACAAGAAGCAACAGAGGGTGCAGCAGCAGGAGGTGAAGCTGGGAAGCAGCACTCTGGGCAACAGCAGATTTATTTGCCTCATTGGTCCGAGAATCAGTTTTAAAAAGCCTATAAACACTGTGGAACAATATGTTCACGTCTCAGCAGGATTCTCTCAGTTCCCAAATCACACATAGAGTACCATGCAGATTACCCTTCTGAAAGAGACCTTTTCAAGTGTAGTACTGTTTGCAATGCAAGGACACCTAGGGTCTACCTAATTATCACACACAGACCCACTTATGTGTGCAACTAGGTACCTACTACAACTGTGCACACAATCACCATGACTCCATGGCCTAATAAGGTATTGGTAGATCCCCAGGCAGTCCCCATTTCTCTGGCTTATGAGCTGTCCCTTGCTACATTTTTGACATGGTGACAATTACGAAGATTTGCAGGGCTGGACATGTCCTCCTTTTAGAAGACACCAGGTTCCCCAAGCAAATGCAGAGACAGTGAACTTTTAATTGGTGAAGGATCGAGAGGAGGGAAAAAAATGCTCCTGAGATGTCCTGAAAAAGAACCTCATTCATTGTGACATTGATATTAACATATGAGATGCTATATCAGTAAACATGTCAGTTGGGGACCAAGGAAACATCTGGTGCAGAAAGTTACGCTGATGCAAGGCATGCTGGTCAGGCAACAAGACAACAGAGTTCTTCCCAAGCAAAGAGAGAGAGAGAATCTTATAAATTCAGCTAAAAAAAATGCTATTCCATTTTCTTGCCCAACCTGTAGAAAAGCCTGCAAAGATGGAAAAGGACATTAACCATCTACGTGTCCAAAACATTTTCTTGTTAAATCAGTCTCCTTTAGTGTGAAGGGCAACCAGGCTGGGGTGATTTTAATCAAGGCAATTTAAACAGGTGATTTAAATCACTTGATTTAAAAAATATATGTTTAAAGTTGTAACCATATTGAGGCTTTGTAAAACCTGTTTGAAATTTGTGCTACTGCATCTTTCAATTAAAATTTAAATCGTTATAGGCAGGGTATCTTATTTGAATTTTACAAAACTGCTGTCAGCAAAAAATAAAATAGAAAAAAAATTAAGGCCCTGATCCTGCTATCATTTGAGCAGGTACATAACATGCTTAAAGTTAACCAGATGCAGAAATGTTTGCAGCATAATGGGCTGAGATTGTATTTTAATTAAAAATTTCTCTCTTAATGGTACAAAATCTTATTCACCTCAAAACAAAATTCCTTCACTGTTAACAACAAAAAGTTGTTTAGACTTTCGATGCACTAACAAAGTTATTGTGACCTTTTTTATACAGACCCAAATTTTTCAAAAATATTAGCCTAAAGTTAGGCTTCTAAACCCCTATTTAGGCACCTATGTATGGGATTTTCAAAAGCACTTAAGTGATTTAGAAGCCCAAATCTCATTGACTTCAAACTGCAACCCCATCAGAAGAGTATATTGTAGCCCAGGGGAAGGCAACCTATGACACGGGTGCCGAAGGCGGCACACAAGCTGATTTTCAGTGGCACTCACACTGCCTGAGTCCTGGCCACCAGTCCAGGGGGCTCTGCATTTTAATTTAATTTTAAATGAAGCTTCTTAAACATTTTAAAAAACCTTATTTACTTTACGTACAACAATAGTTTAGTTATATATTATAGACTTATAGAAAGAGACCTTCTAAAAACATTAAAATGTATTACTGGCATGCAAAACGTTAAATCAGAGTGAATAAATGAAGACACGGCGCACCACTTCTGAAAGGTTGCCGACCCCCGTTCTAGCCAAAGCATTTCAGTTTTCCTGACTCGAGGAAGCTCAGTGTAGTGGAAGGTGATGCTGGTTGCAAATATAGCATGAGGGATTTGCTTGTCAATTTTTTGAGTGTGTGGTGTTTGCACAAGCCCTGGGAACAGGTCTTTTTCAGCACAGAAGCATTTTAAATGTGAAACTTCTTAATAAAAGAAACTGTGTAAAATCTTATATTCTACTAACAATTCAGAAACAGACACAAGTAAAAAAATGTTAGCAATTTTAGCAACATAAATAAAAAGTCTGATCTTAAAAAATATTTAAATAAAAAAACTGATTTTTTTAAACAAATTCATATTTGTATCCACCTTGAGGACAATTCTTGGTAACAAAACCTGCAAAGCTACGTTACATTTTAGAGCTCTTACCACAGAAGCAGGCCCTTTGAAGTAGTCTGATTACCTCACCCCCATTCTAATGAAGCAATATAGTAAAGAAATAGTGTGACTTCTTAGGACGCTAATGGCTCACTTTTGAACCGATTATATTACAGTTGCCTCAGAACACACTTACGTGTGTCATTTTCACCTGTTCATTTTCAGATGTGATCAGTCTCTTCTGGTGCGTATTGTATTACACTCTAGTATTCCCTGGCACCTAATATTTGTCAAATAGTTTATCTGACAATGGGGGGGAGTTGTAACTTATATTATTCAACTAGCTCTATAAGCTGATCAGGCAGTATTCACTGCATCAATTGCTGAATAAATTGTTCATGATTTTTTAATCTGACTAGCATAAGACGTATAAATCAATACAAGCCTCCTGGGTCTGTATTCTGCTAATTTAATTAAAACTTTTTTTTAACTCTTTTCTGCCTCACCAAAATAGGGCGAAAGGCCTAGAGACTTTTAATGCCGTCCTAGAACAGGCACTTCACTCTTAATTTCACAGAACGTGAAAATATACGTGTCTTGTTCTCAAGCTGAATCCCCTCCCACCCCCAAGTAGTAACACTGAGGGTGATCCAGCCTCAGACCTTGGGAATAACCCAGCACCACACTGGTGGGGAGCAATACAATAATACTTTGCACTTCAATAGCAGCTTTCATCCAAGATTTCAAAGTTGCTCTACGATCAATCAATCAATCCTCACAGCCCATCCTGGTGAGGTATGTATTTGGGTACGTCTACACTACAGGATTATTCCGATTTTACATAAACTGGTTTTGTAAAACAGATTGTATAAAGTCGAGTGCACGCGGCCACACAAAGCACAATAATTTGACGGTGTGCGTCCATGTACTGAGGCTAGCGTCGATTTCTGGAGCATTGCACTGTGGGTACTATCCCATAGTTCCGGAGTCCGCCCCCCAATGGAATTCTGGTTGAGATCCAATGCATGATGTGCAAAAACAGTGTCGCGGGTGATTCTGGTAAATGTCGTCACTCATTCCTTCCTCCGTGAAGGAACAGCAGACAATCATTTTGCACCCTCTTCCCTGGATTGCACTTGCAGACGGCATAGAATGGCAACTATGGAGCCCGTTTGTCCTTTGTCACTGTCACCGTATGTGTACTGGGATGCCGCTGACAGAGGCGGGACTGCAGCACTACACAGCAGCATTCATTTGCCTTGCAAGGTAGCAGAGACGGTTACAGTCGTTTGTACTGTCTGCTGTGCCACTGTAAATTGGCGATGAGATGACAGCTATCAGTCCATTACTGTACTGTCTGCTGCTGTCATGGGTGCTCCTGGCTGACCTCGCTGAGGTGGCGGGGGCGCAAAGACAAAAATGGGAATGACCCCCAGGTCATCCCTCCTTTATGTTGTATCTAAAATACAGTCAGTCTTGCTAGAATATGAGCAAGTGTACTAGAGAACCAGTGTATCAGAGACCAAGAGAGCAGCCGTTCCGGTCAGATCCCACAGAAATGATGAGCTGCATGCATTCTAGGGGTGTCCCTGCAACAACTCCACCGTTGATCGTCCTCCTCCCCCAACCTTCTGGGCTACCGTTGCAGGGTCCCCCATTTGTGTGATGAAGTAATACAGAATGCAGAATAAGTAACTGATTTTTAGTGAGATAAAATGAGGGGGAGGCAGCCTCCAGCTGCTATGATAGTCCAGGCAGGACATTAAACGGTGGAGGGAGAGGAGCGAGCATCCCTGCTATGATAGTCAGGCAGTACAGAATCTTTTCTTTAGACATGAAAGGGGATGGGGCTGATGGAGTTCAGCCCCAGTTGCTATGGTGAGGACGGTTACAGCCGTTCTGTACATCTGCTGGGAATAACCGGGAGTCATCCTATTTTACCCAGGCGCCCCCGGCCAACCTCACCTGAGGCCAGCAGGAGCACTCACGGGCTGATGACGCAAATGGCTACCAGTCCTACTGCACTGTACCATCTGCCACAGGGAAGGGGGGGAGAGATTGCTGCTGTTCATTGCCCAGCACCATGTCTACCAGCAGCATGCAGTAGACATACGGTGACATTGAAAATAGTCAAGAACGATTTTTTCCCTTTTCTTTCATGGGGGGGGGGAAGAGGAGTAAATTGACGAATATACCCTAAACACCCAGACAATGTGTTTGACCTACAGGCACGTGGGACTCAGCAAGATGCAAATACTTTTCGAGATGCGGGGACTGTGGGATAGCTGGAGTTCTCAGTCCCTCTCTTCCTCCATGAGCGTCCATTTGATTCTTTGGCTTTCCGTTACACTTGTCACATAGCACTGTGCTGTGGACTCTGTATCATAGCTGGAGATTTTTTCAAATGCTTTGCATTTTTCATCTTCTGTAACAGAGCTCTGATGAACAGATTTGTCTCCCTATACTGGCGATCAGATCAGTCCTCCCGTACGATCCACGCTGGAGCTCTTTTTGGATTGGGACTGCATCGCCACTCTGCTGATCAGAGCTCCATGCTGGGCAAACGGAAATGCAATTCAAAAGTTCGCGGGCTTTTCCTGTCTACCTGGCCAGTGCATCCGAGTTCAGATTGCTTTCCAGAGCGGTTCCCAGTGATGCACTGTGGGATACTGCCGGAGGCCAATTACCGTCGATTTGCGCCACACTAACACTAAAATCCGATATGGTAATCACCGATTTCAGCGCTACTATACCTCCGTCGGGGAGGAGTACAGAAACCGGTTTAAAGAGCCCTTTATATCGATATAAAGGGCCTCGTTGTGTGGACGGGTGCAGCGTTAAATCGGTTTAACGCTGCTAAAATCGGTATAAACACATAGTGTAGACCAGACCTTACTCTCAGCTTAAGGATGGCGAAACTGAGACACAGAGATGCAACAGTACAAAGCAACGCCCCAGTTCTGCCCCTGTTGAAGTCAGTGGGCGTTTTGCCACCAACTTTACTAAAAGTCAGTGACAAAGCCACAAGCGTGTGCTCATGGAGTCTTGATTCCCAGAGATGGAAAGCTGTGGTGTCAGACAACGTTCCAGCTTAAAAAAAAATAAAATAAAATAAAAAAAATTTACACTTTGTGTGGAACAAAAGACTGCCAGAGTCAAGTTTAAAACCTCGGAATGCAGCCTCTCTCACTCCCTGCCCACCCTCTAATCCTCTCTCCGACTCATCCCCTTAGCTCCGTTCTACCTTTCCTCTCCCATTCACTGACTTCCTCTCCAGCATCATTCTGGATTTCTCCTTAACACTCTTCATTCATCCTCCACTCACTTCCACTCCCTCTTTCAGTGCCCCATTCCCTCTCTCTGCCCTCAGTCACCTACCCACCCAATCCTTCTCTTCTCTTACCTTCGGGGGGGGGGGGATAGGGAGGGAGAAAGGTAGTGATGGCACCTAGAGGTGTATTTGCCCAGAGTCAACAGATTGAGACCCATTTTCCTGTCTGCTGCAGCAGGAGGCACAGCTCTCAGGCCTGGCCAGTTTATGTGGTAGTGAAAGCAGCACACATGGGTAGGCTGCTCAGGGCCTGGTGCTGGCTCCCTAGCAGCAGGAAAGCTCAGGGGCCATGCTGAGCAGCAGAGACTGAGCCCTGTGTGATGCATGCCCAAGAGCTGAGGACACAGCTTCTAACCACATGGTTTAGAAAAGTGATAGCAAAACAGATGTGTGGTATTTTTATTCCTAGTAAAGGTGGTGATCCATCATTCACATGAACTCCCCTCCCATCTAATAACAACACAGGATCTAAAAGCACAACATCCCTGCAAGACATTTATCATTCGCTCAGCAGCAATGTTCTTCCTTTCACTTGTAGCTTATGTGAAAGGTAGGATACTCTTGCCCCTCAGGGCTTTGTTGGAACACCACACCTATCCCAATTTCAGAAGCCTCCACCTGAGCTATAATAAGAGTGGAGAGAAATCAGGACTTCTCAGAAGTAGAAAGAATCATGATTTATTCTCCCATATTTTATGGTTATCCAGCACTGCCACATCTACTTGATCAAACGTTTATTACTCTTTTTGATCAGATCTGACATTGTATGCAATTTCAGCAAAACTGAAGCATTTGCTTGAATGCCTAGTCAGCCTAAGGAAAGCTCTAACTTGCTCAGATGCAGAACTTTTTCAGCAAGGGCTTGCTTTTTTATCCAGTTTACCAGACAGGTTGACACACTGATTCTCCCGTGACCAAATGATGACATCTGCAAGTGCTTTAACTATTTGTCAAATACCATAATGGAGGCAAGTGATGTTATAGAAAGGAAAGAAGAATGAGGATGGGAGAATAGCAAATCCAAACTATGGCCCAATTCAGCAGAGTATTTAAGCACATGTTAATTTTAAGTGCATAAGCAAGACCGCTGACTTAAGTGCTTTGCTGAATCGGGGCCTAAATGAGAGAGAACTCTGAATATACCAAGTAATCAATATTCCATTTAACTGGAAGGCATATACACCTTACAGATGAGCCAGTGTAGGGAGAAAATACATTTGGAGGTACAGATTTCAGCAACTCCCTCATTTCAAAACAAATTCTATCCCCTGAATCCACCTGTCAATGTTTGTGCTAGACAGCTGCTTCAGCGACCTGCTAGAACAAAACCATGTAAAGCACATAAAATCTGTAATATCCAAGTCTCCTATGTGCGAATCAAAAACAAACTTGACAGGCAGGATTTCCAAGAGAGTCAGCTTAATAGGTTCAATGTCCAGATGCCCTCTACAGTCTGATGTTTTCAAGATTCTAATGCCATTGCCATCTGCTGCTTCATCTTTTTGCACCAAGTGCTAAACTCTGACCATGCACTCTCTGTCCATTGCACCTAACAGGGCAGCAGTCCTTTGACTGTTTAGCAAACATTCCAGGGGAGAACAGAATGCATCCAAGGTCACCCTGATATCCTGTTACTTTCAATGGAACATCAACGGGCTCATGGCAGCACATCAGGGAACCCAGAGGACCTGGACCAGGAGATGCGGAGATAAAAAGAAACTATTTCATAGTACTGAGCACAGGACTAGGAGCCAGGAGTTTCTACCCTGTTTTACACCAACTCCCCCGTGTGGTCCCAAGCAAATTACTTAACCTCTTTGACTCAGCTTCCCCATCAACAAAATAATGGTACTTGCCTGCCTACCTCAAAGAGTGCTGTGCAGATTAATTCATTAATATTTGTGTAGGGCTTTGAGGAGAAGCTCTACATAATGCTCAGTAGTGCAATTGAATAGTGCTCTTTTAATTGCTTTCCTTTAGCATGTGGGCTCCATTGTTTGGAATACTTTTGTAGGAGTTTGTAAATAAAACATTTTGTCCTTTTCCATTCCACAAATCCTCAGATTTTCAAAAGATTTCCAGCAGCTGCATGATCTTGCCCTTGGTTCATGTAGGGACAGAGCCTCTTTCCTTGCTCATTGGAACCATCAAATGATGTCAGCATCACTCTGTGTTAACCAGGTATATGTTACTGTATAGCCAGCACAGAGAGCAGCAAATGTGGCTTTTTTAATGGCTGTTAACTTTCTGTAGTCTCAGCAATAATAGCAACTTTAAAACAAACATACTCGGTATTTGGAACTCGGAGGATTTCCCTCATATCAGATAATAAGATCTTCCAGGCAGTTAATTTTCTGTTTTAAAAACTTTGACCATGCCCCTTTGAGTTGAGGAGTTTATAATATAGTAAAGGGGCTGGAGGGAAAAAAAGCACAAAGTATAACTCATGTGGATTATTTGTTGCTATGCAGTGTCTAAGGGAGTATAAACTAGCATATCAACCTCAGACCCGGTCTGCGCTGTGGACATTTCCAGAAGAATTCCCACCTGTGTATAGAGTCATCCAGCTGAGCCGGTGTTAGCACAAGCAGGAAACATAACGGAGATAGAGCTCTGGCAGCCGGACCTTCTTTTACCTCCATTTTAGTTAAACCTGCTGAAAGCAAGTCTAAGCAAAATGGTGGTTAAAAACATGTTCCATCTACCTTGATGGCATATTTTCTACACAAGGAATATGCTTTTGAGCTAAACAGCCATGATCCAAATCCTGGGATGTGCCGAGCACCATTAAAGTCACTGAAGTCAGTGGGAATTGTAGGTGTACCATTAAAAAGTACAGCTTGTCTCTAGCACACGCTCTAAAAGGTAAGCGGGTATTGTCTGTGTAAAGAGACACAATGTTATTGCTACTGCAGTTTGCTCCCGGTAAATACAGGTGTGTGTTACAAAACATATTCAGAAAGTAAAGCTAGTCAGAATGCAGCAGCCTGCTTGATAAATGGAACATCACAGCGTGAGAACATTCAAGTGGTGCTTTGTAAGCTGCACTGGCTGCTTGTAGGTTTCCAAGTGGAGTTTAAGGTGCTGGCATTGACCTACCAAGCCCTCAACAGTCTGGGACTTACTCTCATAAGAGACCGCCTCTCTCCCTGTGACATACAACCAAAGCTGATTGGGCAGCGGGAACTTTTCCTTTGGCATATGGTCCCCCTTCTGTTGACTCTTCAAGCACCCTGTCAGACTCATTTTGGAGGGAGCCTTTGGCGAAGGAAATGCTGTCCACGGCAGAATGTTTAACAGAGGTGAGGGAATAGGGATATTGATTCATTTTTATTTTATCTGCACTCTGTGATTCACTGGGGACTTTGTTATGCATTGCAGGGTTGCTGCCGTCTTTCTTTTATGCTTGCAGCTGTGCATTAAGCGGACTGTCAGGGATGCCTAAAGTATAAGATAACTTCCCCTTTTCATTTTAGAAAACTAACTTAATAAAAGCCATATCATAGTTCTGTACAGAAATGGAAGCTGGCGTGAATGACAGTGAGGAGCTGCTTGTGCGGCTTCTTCCTAGACATATTCCTTTTAGCCAGTTGTACAATCTCGGATACACTTTATTCTTTGGATGACTACACCACCTTTTTTAAAAAAAAAAAACAAAAAAACCTTTGCTTGCAATTGTGGCGTGTAACAGAAAATTAGCCCTTTGGGAGGCAGCATGAATCACTTGACCTCTAGAAAGCTACTTGTAAGACTAGGTGAAATCAGGACCTTCCTGAAAAAAAATGTTACAGCCAAGTTAAGCTATTCAAAGAATTATTTTAAAATTGCAAAAAAGGATCTATCAAATCACATTACCTAATCTGTTCTCTCTCTGGCATTGGTACAGACCCCATAACTACAGTATGCAGGCACTAAAATACACTCTATATCTATCCATGTATCTGGAGTAAAGACATACCTACGAAGATCTAAATATTTAGTTCCTGAGACCCAGTGATCTGAAATGCCAAACAGCTTGAAACAACACCCAGCTGCTCTTCCTGATTTTCTAAAAATGATAACCCATGAGAAATAGTGTCTACCAAAAAAATCACAATAACAATTTTGAAAAACATGGGTTGAGCGTTTCTCAGCAGGACTGATACAAGCCACGAGGAGAGTTAAAATAACAGCGGATACAGGATCAAAACACTGACGCCAACAAGCCCTTGAATTTCACTGATGGAATGTCATGTTTTATGTAGTCAACAATATCCATATTGGTCAAACCTGAATCATAAAACCAGCTAAAAAAACACCAGTCAGATTATATTACCAACCTTTATTACAGGATATTTTTCCCCCTAAGGTGTAACAGCAGCCTCTCCATTATATCCAATAGCATTCATCACAATCCTCCCCCAGTCATTATACTTTTTAGCATATTATTCATTGTGGGAAAAGCCCTTCTGGTTTTTCAGATACCAACAGCCTGATCCAAAACACATTAGGAGTCTTTCCATTGATTTCTGCAGGTGTTGGATCAGGCCTATTCGCAACAGATTTTGGTTTGGAAGGAAACCGGAGTTTACTTCATCCTGCAGAAAGTTATCTCTAGCTTGCTTGCATATATATACCTGCCCCTGAAAATTTCCACTACATGCATCTGACGAAGTGGGTATTCACCCACAAAAGCTCATGCTCCAAAACATCTGTTAGTGATAAGGTGCCACCGGATTCTTTTGTTGACTTTTACGATCCAGACTAAACACGGTACCCTTCTGTACTTGCACCATGCAGAGGACCTGCATTTAGCCATATGATGGTAAATTCCTATCAACCTCATGACAGAAACTTGCACAAATAAAGACAGATTCTCATTCCTTTCCAAATGCAAACGGAGTGCAGTCATAACCAAATGACTCCAAGGTAAAAAATCCACTGCATCTTACATACTACACAGACCATAGTGAAGATTATTGCATACTTCTATCAAAGAATACTGAGAAATTCACCTGATCAACATCTAATATCAGAACAGGAACATCAAAAAGAGCTCTCCAACTGGGAGACCTCTTTAATAACCTAAGCTTCCATAAAAACGAACTTCACTAAATAAGACAGGAGATCTATATACCACTTCACCTCTCTACAAAGGAAAAAGGATTGTAAGCTGTCTATAACTCCAACCTGCACATGGGGCCGACAACCGTGGTACCAACCATCCCAAGCAAATCATCCAAACATATCCAACTACACACTCAGCCCAGAAGAAAGACTGTCCTATCTTCGGGACTCTCTTTGGCCCTGCACCCTTCACCAACATGATAACAGTTCCTGCGCACTAAGTCTTAGACTTTCTGTCCGCTCCGACTTTCAAAGAATCTTCAGGGACAACACTGAACGCACACGATCACACAGTACCCTCCCCAACCAAAAGCACAAGAAAAACTCCATGGACCTCCTGAGGGTCAAGATGAAGTTTGGACACTATACAATTGAACTGCTTCCGCCAGTGCCAGGCAGAATTGTGGAAAAACAACATCCTTGCCTTCATAACCTAGTCTTGCAGAACGCAATTGCGCATCCACGCCTCAGAAACCACCTTGACATTATCATCAAAGACGCTGTAAGGAGGTGCGTTGTCAATCATAACGAGTCTGACTCACCAAAAGGAGGCCGCCAGACACTCTCCATAACCAAAATTCTACCAGGCACTTCCCTCAGATCCCACTGAGGCATATACTAAACAACTGCATTGATGAAGTGGGTACTCACCACGAAGCCTCATTGCTCCAAAACCGTTCTTAGTCTTAAGGTGCCACAGGATCGTTTGCTGCTTTACTAAGCAAACTGCACCACTTTACTCAGGACACTCCTACACTACATAGGAACAACAATCAACCTACCACTTAGAGCCCAATCAGGGTTATCTATTCTACTACCCGAGATCCCACAAACCCGGAAATCCTGGATGCCCATCATTTGGACATGGCATCCTCACTGAAGGACTGTCTGGATATGTGGACTCTCTACTTAGACCCTATGCACCAGCACTCCAGCTATCTCCGTGACACCACTGATTTCCTGAGGAAATACAATGCATTGGTGACCTTCCAGAAAACACCATCCTAGCCCCATGGATGTACAGCTTCTACACAAACATCCCACACACAGATGGATACAAGCTGTCAGGAAACAGTATCCCTGATGAGCCAGCAACTGGCTGTTGAGCTCTGTGCCTTTATCCTCACACACAGACTATTCAAATTTGATGACAATATTATATCCAATCAGTGGCACCACTATGGGCACCCGCATGGCCCACAATATGCATATTTTTATGGCCGACCTGGAACAACGCTTCCTCAACTCTCGTCCACTCACGCCCTTCTCTACTACGCTACATTGATGACATCTTCATCATCTGGACCCATGGAAGGAGACTGGAAAAATTCCACACAATTTTCAACAGCTTCCAACCCCACTGTCACTCAGCCTGGACCAATCATACAGGGCGGTCCACTTCCTAGACACACAGTGCAAATAAGCGAGTCACTCTACCACCCCCCATATCACCGCAAACACTACCGACGCTATACCCCCCCCCCGCCCCCCCCCCTCCTTCATTGCTCACGCTTCATCCCGGCACATCCACGATCCTTAGTCGTACACCAAGCACCTGAGGATACACACGCATCTGCTCTAAACCCTCGACAGAGAACACAACACATAAAATCTCCCCAAGCATTCTCAAAACTACAATACCCACACAAGGGAAAAATGAAACAGATCAAAGAGCCAGACGTGTACCCAGAAACCTCCTACTGCAAGATAAACCAAGAAAGAAATCAACAGGACTCTCATCCATCACATACAGTCCCCAGCTAAAACCCTCAACGCTATCATCAGGATCTACACCCATCTGAACAATGATCCCACAGTTTCACAGCCTTGGGTGGCAGGTCAGTCCTCGCCAAGACACACTGCCAACCTGAAACATATTCTCACCAGTAACTTGCACACGCACCATAAGTAACTCTAGCTCAGGAACCAATCCATGCAACAAACTTCGATGCCAACTCTGCCCACATATCATACACCAGCGACACTATCACAGGACCTAACCCAGCTCGCACCATCACGTTCATCACTGCACGTCAACTCATGTAAATATTATACATCATATGCCCGCAATGCCCCTCTGTCAGTACATTGGCCAAACTGGACAGTCTCTACGGAAAAGATAAATGGACCACACATCAGGTATTAGGAATGGCAATATACAAAAACTGTAGAACAAACACTTCAACTCCCTGGCCACACTATAGCAGACCTTAAGGTGGCCATCTCTTTCTGGTTCAAGCGAAACCAAACTTCAGGACAGACTTCAAACGACCAAACTGCTAGAGCTCAGTTCATCTGCAAATTTTCACTCATCAGCTCAGTTAAACAAAGACTGTGAATGGCTCAAGACAAACTATTCTCCTCCCTTGGTTTTCACACCTCACTCTAGATACAGGGCCTCTCCTCCCTGATTGAACTAACCTCGTTATCTCTAGCTTGCTTGCTAGCATATATATACCTGCCCCTGGGAATTTCCACTACATGCATCTGACGAAGTGGGTATTCACCCACGAAAGCTCATGCTCCAAAATGTCTGTTAGTCTATAAGGTGCCACAGGATTCTTTGCTGCTTCTGCAGAAAGTTGCTAGCTTTATTATTTACATTGCTATTGTTCTTGGGTAAATAATGTTACAATGCTTAAAGGCCAGATTTGTAAAGATATTTCAGTGCCTAACACCCATTGGAGTTCAAAGATCTAGCCCTGCAAACGGGTCACTGCCTTCCAAGCACTTCCTCAGGGAACAGAGTAACCTTATGGCATCCCTATCTCAGTTTCCCCTCAGTGACGTGGTCCTCTGGTTCAGCCATTAACAAAAAGTCCATAGCTTCCAGCTTATAAAGGTCCACAGCAAATAAAGTCCTTGTGCTAGTTTCAAACGGGCCCAGCCCCTTCTTCCCGTGGGGTCTGTGTCCCCTATTCTCATTTGAGAACTCTTCTACCCACCCTATGAACGCAGCTTGCAGCCCTTTCCCATCTCTCTCCTCAGCCCCTCCTGGACTCCTTTGGGTTACTCCCTGCTCCTTCCCACACCTCCCTGACCAGGAGTCTTTCCCTGGTCTTGGTGTCGGCAGTAACTCCCAGACCTTCCTACCTGGATTTCTCCACTGGCTCACGGTGTCCAAGTGGCCCTCCAAGCCCAAACCCTCCGGTCAAAGGTCTCCACAGGACCCACCTGATCTCTGAAGCAGCTTCCTTTCCCTGCTCCCTTCTGGCTCTTCATAGAGACCAGCTGCCCTGCATTAGGCCTCATGGAGAGGTTGTTAATGACGCACAGTTGGGCTGGACCTGTTCCCTCTCAAACAGCCCAGTCTACCCTGTGACAAGCCCTAAGTGACTTAGGAGCCTAATGTCTTGTCTACACATTTAGTTCTCAGCCAGTAGGGGTGTGACTCTACCCACATGAGCCTGCTGGGCAGACCCTGGTGACGTGTCTGTGCTTTGATCTAGTCCTTTTTGAAAGAGGGCTTCAGAAGTGACTTAGGCTCAATATGCCCTAAGTGACTTAGATTCTTCTGAAACGTCTGTTTGCTGGGATGGGAATTTACAATGCTTTATGTTGTCCACTACCTATATTTTTTTACCTCTGAAAAGAAAATATTAGAATAAAAATGTCCCCCTCCTCCCCCCCGAAAGCTGAAAATGGGGGACAAACATACATAGAAGATGGTTCAGGGACAGTTTTCTCTCCAAGTTAAATGAAAAAGAGTAAAACGTTCAAAAGCATGTAAGTGGCTTAGAAACCTGTTTCCCATCTTCAGCAGTTCATGGGAACTTAGCAGCCTAAATCCCATTGACATAAACTCAATCTTATCCGCTCAATATTCTTGTTATCTACATAAATATCCAAAACCTCTTTGATTCTTGCCAAATTCTTGACCTCAATGCCATCCTGTGGCAATGAGTCACAGAGGCGAATTGCAACACTGTGCCAAAAGTGTTTCCTTTGATCCGTTTTGAATTTGCCACCATTCAATTTGAAAGAACACTCCCTTGTTCTTGTGTTGTGACAGGGAGAAAATTCCAGTTTACAAAGACATCTTTATTGGGTTTTTCTTTTTAAAATGGACTGTATTGTTTCCATCTAATATAAGCTCTCCTGCAAAAGGCTGTTTGTGGCATAACTGTTCTTGCAAGAGACTCAGTGATCGAGTTCTTTCCTTGAGGCTGTGCAAAGAGACAATCCTAACCCTTCTAGCTGTTTTGTAAAGCCAAGGTGCTGTAGAGATCAGGCCCATTTTACCTAGTAGCTTCCATCCCTCCTATTATGACTTTCGGAATGAAGTGAAATGAAAAGGATTTACTCTGATCCTAATGAAGAGCTTAGCTGGTAAATTTGCTAATGTCATATCAGCAGAAGTTTCTCAGGACCTGATTCTACAAATCTCTCCTAATGGATGCTGTTCCATGGATTAGGCACTACTCCCATAAGAAAAGATTACTCATGTAATTCATAGTTTACAGACTAGAGGCCATGATACTTAATAAAACATAGCATTGGTTGGGTTTAATTTTTCATTTTTGAATGAACAATTAGTAATTTAACCTATGAGCCAGTGCTCCTGTGCTGGCCCCTTTGGGCTGCTAAAATGGCACAAAAGGATGGGAAAATTGCCCTAACTGGGCAGCTGAGGATTCATCCAGTACAGGGGAATTCCAGGCTGGCACAGAACCAGGCTCCATAACCTGACTTCATAACAAGTAATAAGAATAACATATCTCAGAAAGATCTCAAAAGCAAGATTCATTTAATTTACCCATCTTGAACAAATGCATAATTCTTGCAGCTGGTGAACTGCTGCGAATCATTCCCTTTATATATTTAATGTACAGATAAGAAAACCAGAGCCCTTGTGGGCTGTTATAAAAAAAGAAATTATCCATTTTAATCAGTACAATTGTTAATTAATGTAATTAGTAAATTCACTGGCCCCAGCACTTGGATACAGATGAGAAGTGCACAGTGCAACTCAGGAGGGGATGCAAAAGTGGCTCAAACCGACCTCTACACTCCTCTGAACATGGCCTAGCTGTTCACTTGGCCAGTATTCTAAGTTAGAGCAACCTGAAAGTTGATCTAAATTACACTGATTGCCAGTAGCCCCAACAGGGAATGACAGCAACTGGGAATAACTGAGGCTCAAAGAATCTCCAGCTACTCTCCATTTTCCCTAGTCATGCCCTCTCTGCTGGCTGCACAGCTGTTACACCACTAGATGTATGCTTTGTGATCCTTCTGTAATGGACTAACCTGGCTTTTAAGCTGATTTGCACGCACAATGCAATATAAACTGGCTTCAGTGCAGACAAGGATGGGGCTTTCATTTTCAGTCTGGATGACACAGTTCATACTAATGGTTGTCTACATTTTTAAGCCTGGGCCCAGTTTTCAGACCTGTGTGCCTAAATAGGGCCTCAAATCCTGGATCTGAATGGTCACGTTGGCACTACGGTGCCCAAATGCCAGCTTTCGGTGCCAATTTCACTGCCAACATGAAAGATTTGGCCTCAAGATTGAAAACTGGACTTCCCATTAACAAGTTAAACTTTAAGAGTCAGTGTTTACATTTAAATTTAAATGGTTTCCCCCATTATAACAAAGCATCCAGGCTGCAGGTTCATAATTGTATTTATTGATTTTGTTCTGTAGTTTTTTTCCTCCTCAGATATCTCAAGATTACTTCTCCGTTGCTGCAGCTGCCTCAGACTTGAATACCAATCAACACATGGTCCTTAAATTCTTGCTAATCAACACATGATCCACACGTTCCCGTTGAGCCTGTTATTTCTCCTTTCTAACCCTACTCTCTTCTCACTTCAGGAGTCAGTTGATATCGCTGTTCTTGCCCAGTTAGCACAAAGTCTCTCCTAAGAAGAGAGGAGTAAATATTAACTGAACCATGGCTTGCATAAAAATATGATTTTGCTGATACTGTGTTTACACCCTCCCTTTATGTTTAATTCCTGTGAACATTCTAGCAAATGAGTTTAGTGGCAGGAAAATTCAGTGAAACGGTTCACTTTAGATGAATATTAGACAATATCCCTTGAAAACAAATATTTAGCTTTGAGTTTTTGCACAAGAAATCTGATTCAAAGCACATCCATGCAATCACAGTTCACAAACATACTATGTGACTGGCACAATGCATCTGATCAAACTAACCAGTGTACCTTGAACTATGACTATTCCGGAACTAGTATTTGCAAACAAATGACAGATCAGGATTTAGTCTCAGAAATTATTCTGCAAATATTTTTTAATAATGCATAAATCTGAGAAAATGATAAACTGTTCACAAAAAAACAGCAAACAGTGACAGAGGCTAAATTCATCTAAGTTATTTGCTATGAATTCTTTGTTCAGCTCTACCTCTAAGAATAACACCAGTGCTGCCCACTTATTAACTACTCACAACAGTCTATGCAGAACACAGAAACTAGTACTCTTCTGTGACATAAATCTCTTTCACCCTTCCTACATTAAAGATTGAATTGACTTCTCTCCCACTGTGCACCCAAAATTCTAGTCTTTAACCAGAAAAAGAGTATCGTAAAGATCAATGTCTGGTATTTTTACTGGACACAAACACAGGCATTCTGAAACTCTATGAGAAAAACAGCTTCTTTCACAAGCACTGCAGAAGCCATTCTCCGTTCAACGGAGAGAGTTCAGTGTCTAATTCAAAAGCGGAAATGCTGATAGTACACATCCACAGAACTGCCTGGGATACAGGTGTCTTCCTCTTCATTTCAACATGTTAGTGGCCACTGATTCTTCATTGCTGTAGCCTCCTATGTTCCTCCAAACAGCCATTCCGATCAGAAGGACAAAAAAATTCTTGAAAACCTAGTCTGGCAGAGGGACAGATGGGCTTATCTAGCAATGCATCCTAATAAACCATTTCACTCAATAGCTCATACAATTGCTAAAGTCCGGATTCAGATTTAAATTCAGGCAAAATTTCTCTTGAAACCAGCTTCAAAGTTATTTTTCCTGAGTAAGGAAGTGAATAAAAATTACGTATATGGGCTTCAGCAGTTGTACCTGTATGTTTAGTGACTGGATAGTAGAGCAATCTCCATGCAAACAAAGATATACAATTCTGCTTTTTTTTTCAAGACAGCAGTAAATAGGTCAGGAGAACAACAGATGTAATCTCTTTCTTACCCTTTCCTTTAAATTAAATGTGTCACTTTTTGAAAAGGAAAAAATTACACCAAGGAAACAGAAACCACAGGCAGAAAAAAAATATTTTAAAAAATTATTATAAACAAACTGGGGAAAACATGTTTATTCTACAATAGTGGGTCCTCTCACAGCAACGTAAAAACCATAGCAATTCACATTAAACACTGAGGTATGTGTTTCTTAAAGGGCCCTGTTTTTCAGAGGCTGAATACCTATCCTGATGCAGGAGTTGCCATGGTACAATAGAAACAATACAATTTTCAACTACTGAAGTGGTTATAATGCCACGCAGAATGTAAATTCACAAAGAAAATCCAATACTCTGGACCAATTTCTGCTCTCAGATGTACTGACTTCAAAGGAAACCCCCTCCATGGATCTGAGAGTAGAATTTGGAACTGTTTGTATCTTATTAGTTAAAGGGACTTAAATATGAATAATGAAATAAAAAGGAAAAATCCTATACTGAGACTTGTTAAAAGAACTTCTTAGGTCATTGGAGTGCCTCATAAATATCAACAGACCTATCCCACTTCTCATCATCAGACACAGTATTCCTTCTGAAATCTTTTTTCCCCTTCAGGTGTCAGAGACAGTTCTGCCTCCACCCTTAATTAAAAGGACTATAAGCCTAAACATTCTCTCTTTAATTTAGCCCCTGATTCAATTGAACCATTTTTTTTTCTTTTCAATTTCACTGTAAGGCACCCTCAGTTCACAGGACACAGCATCATGGGCCATATTCTGTGCATGGTGAAGTCAATGGCAGACTGTGTCAAATGTCTGATCTGGCCTCACATTATAGCAAAGAAGATTAAAAAAAGATTAACCCCTTATTGCCCTAAACCTCCACAAAACAAACAAAACCACCCTTAGTCCCAAGCAGAATTTTGACCGTGAGTAGGAAGAAATGCCAGAGACTCCTTGCAGTCCGCTCGGGACCTCACTATTGTTACTGATTTTATATGGAAGGTGCTCAGCTAGCATGATGATAGGTGGCAGTGTAAAACCCTAAGATTTAGATAGACGGATTAAACTGTTTACTGAAATTTATCTAGGGCCTGGTCCAATTCCAATTGAAGTCAACGGAAAGACCCTCATTGACTTCACTCTGCGGTGGATTGACCTCTAGATCTAGAGCCCAACACCCATGATTAGCTGATTAAATTCTAATTTTTTTAAGTTAAGATATTAAGCAGTAGTGACAAAATGGCCCATTTTTCCTGATGAGCTTAAACAAGGGCATCAAATGACTGCTGGAGAAATAAGTTTTCATTACAAAAAATAAAAATAACCCAAATCCTGAGTCTTTTGCTCTTTTCCTCAAAAATCTCAAAATATAACCCAATTCCTAGGAAAGTTCTTCAGTTGAAATTGTAGTTAACGGGACAAGCTGTTTGTAAATTAAGACACAATCAAAGAAAAAATCTTCTTACAGTTTTTGGCAAGATCCTAGGTAAAATAACAGAGTGGGAGACAAGGAAGCTAAGTGGATTCACGTACACAATGCAGGGATTTCTCCCTTCTCAGCTGCTCCTCAAGTGCTCCAATACTCCTCCTTCAGGCCTGAGTGTTCCCTTCCTGGGGGCACAGAAGTGCAGAGAGTCTGGGAAGGTGCGGGGGGGGAGATTCAGCATGGTGCTGCAGCGGAGAAAGGGGATGCCAGCAGAACAAGGGGATGGGGGAAAGGCAGCTGAGAAGGGGTGAGTGGAGAAGAAAAGTGTGGAAGGGGCAGCTGAGCAGAGTGGGCTAGAAAAGGGAAGCAAAACAGGTGGCTTCAGCAGACTTTACAAGAAAGCAATAGGTACCCTAACTGTTTTTGATTATTGTCTCTGGCAAACGAAACCACACATTTCTAACACCACAGTGCAGTATCGCAGCAGAATCAAACTTAGTCACTGGCATCAGATTAAGAACAAAGAAACAACTGTGCTGCAATACCCCAGTTCTGTCAGTTGGGCCTTAGTTTAAAATAAACATTTAGCCATATACATTCAAAAACAAATCTTGTATTGAGTTTGTCTATCTGAAAGCAAACAACACTGTATATAGAAGAAATATGAAAAATATCACTCAATAACCATGGTCAGAGCTATCTGTGGGAAAAGCCAAAGCTTATCTACCTGGCATGATAGTTTAAGTTCTCTAGAAAGCTCTGAAACATGAGTGATTCATGCCAACTTCAGAGCAACTGGTGAGAAGGGAGGATTGCTGCAAAATTACACAGAAGCCATGTAACACCGAAAAGTAAATTATTATTATTATTAGAGTTACCATATCCCCTGGCTGCCCTAGTCATGGACCAAGGTCCCAGTGTGCTAGGTGCGGTACAAACACAGACCAAACAGATGATCCTGATTACATACATTTTTGCTTTAGTTTTGTAAGTGCCTAAACAAATGGAAAATTCTTTGCTAAAGTGGAAGGGTCAGAGTGCATGGCTGTAAATTCAAGGCTATATTCTTACAAGAATTTTGGAGCTAAAGAAACTACTTCTAAACAAGCAGATAATTCAGAGGTAACAAGAAATTAAAACATTGGAAAGTATGAAAATTAAGTTAAAAGAGTGAATTATAAAATAAAAATAGCAAAAACTATAAAAATCGATGCAAACATCTCATTGGACAAACATATCCAGACGACTCCAGTAAGCCCATATCTTTTCTCTTGCCCACTTTCTTTTAATTTTTTTGCTATAAAGTAACAGATTGTTTTTTAGATTCTCATGAGCTCTACTTTTAGGATATTACAAATTCATGATCCCTTTTGTCCAATTCATTTAACATTTGGTAAAAAAAAATTCTACTTTAGGCCCAAAATTGAGACCTATATTTGTGTATTTTAGAAAAGCAGTGAAAAATCCAGCTTTTAATTGCAGTTCAGCTGCAACTTTAAGTTTGGAGCCACTAGTGCCACTGCCTAATCCATTACAGATTTAAAAGTGTTAGTGGAATTTGCCAGTTCGAATTTTCAAATTGACAGAGTTTGTGCAAAATGGCAGAAAGAATCAACTGATCGGTTTAAAATGGAAGGCATCAGAGATCCAAGAATAAAGCATCATCTAAGTCAGCTATCGTTAAGCAGAGTCCCAAGTCCTGCCAGCCCACAATATATTGCTCTGCCATTGACTTCACACTGGACTTCAGCTCTGTTTGACAGTTTACAGACTTTGGGCCCTAAATTACAGCATTCTCCTATTGAATCCCCTTCACATAGGAAGCAGTATTCTCCAGGGGCCAAACCCTGAAATCTTTATTTAGGGCCCAACTGTGCCCCCACATCTTTACATGGCTGTGTAGTGCAGGCTGGGGAAGGAAGGAAGCAGCTCCCCTTCACTTTGCATGGCCCCCACAAGAGGGGCCCCAGAACTGCCTTGGATGGTACAGAGTAGCTCCCCGAAGGAGGGGAGTGGGAGTAGATGCAACAACTGTTCCACCTCGCTGTGCACTAAGCAACTCCAAGTGAGTAATATACTGCAACCCATAATGGAGATTCACTGAATGCACACCCCTCTAACAAGTCCCTGAAGCAGAATACCTTCTGCTGGTTGCTTGGGGTACATGGCTCTGCACTGCCCCTTTATTATGGGCACTGTGCTGTTAGCACAATCTAGCCCTTAGAATTTACTCCACCTTACTTAGGCAAACACTCATTAACTTCATTTGTCTTCCTCCGTCTTCAGTGGAACTGAGCCCCAGATTCATCGACACTATATCTGAGACCTGGATTAATGAAGCCTGGATGCAAAAGGTTTGTAATGAGTATGTTGCCGATTTTCATGTCATAAAATCAAACACTTGTGGGAGGGAAAAAAAGAAGGAAAAGAATGATGAGAGGACCAAGATAGATTTTGTTTCTTAAATTTCAGCTGTTCTGTCAGCAGTAAGCAATCAAATGATAAACGCAAAGAAATGCACCATAAAAGTTTTTCCCAACGTCACCAAATAATGGCGGGTTCTTTCAGTTCTTTCCTGTTGTGCCCTTTTGTACCATCATTTGTTGTCATTTCTTGTGTCATTTATTTGGTCTAAGCCCTTTATCTTGGTATTGGATCCAGAGAGGTGAACCCTGAGCCTGCACTGAAACCTATGGGTCCAAGAATCCACCCACAGGGATCCAACTGCTAGATCAGGACCTTAAATTTCAAATTCCTCATAATAAGGACTTTGAGTCCATTACACTTATACCAGAATTGTTAGAAACAGAATTTGCCCTCTTGTGTTTTATTTCCTTGTAAAGTCCCATGCACGCCTATGACAGTTCATGAAAAACAGAGAAACCCACTTAGATATTGGGGTACCCCAACATGCAAGAACCATAATTCAGAGATGCAGCACAGTAACATTACATTATAGATTTAAAAGTGTTAGTGGAATTTGCCAGTTCGAATTTTCAAATTGTGTGTCATTTAGCTATATTTGGTTATATCTACGTGAATATTTTAGTGCTCATAAACGATGCTGGATTGACAGCCCTTAAGACAAACGTCCTCAGTCCGCAGAACAGGTACAGTACAAACAGCAGAAGCTAATTTACTTCCACCTTGACTAGAGAAACTCCCTCTAGGTTCATTCTCCATTTGGTCTCTGGCCCCTATGCTGAGCTACTAACAAGGCTGCCAATTAGTGTCAAATGTGATAGTGTTTTCTGTGACGCAGACACCTGTCAGCTAGGAACTGGACTGAGACCTGCACCTCACATCACAGTCTGTAGACAGCTTGATGTTAGTGCTTTGGAAACTGCATATGCTCAGTGCCCCTGTGCCACTTATAAAAACGTACAGCTGGCGAATTTGTATTTCTCCTTGTTATAAATAATAAGGTTAAAGTCTCTTCACAGAGCTTTGGATTTCTTTTTCGCCTTTAGGAGATTTGTGGTTTTAACAGCACTAATTTCTATTTGCCAACTTCGTCCTTATAAATGAGGATGTTCATTAAATTAATGTTAAGCGATGAGCGCTATAATTAGGACACATTTAAAATACAGTACATCTGAATCAAAGACTATCCAAGATGTTCCCTTTCTTATTAAGAAGTAATTTGAATGAAGACTTAGTGCTCAGTTTAAGCTGGATTTTCCCTCTTCTCTGCAAAAAAAAAAAAAAAAAAATTATTTATGCAATGTATATTGCTTCAGCCTGTATCGCACGCTGACTAGTTCCTGCTATTTTACAGATTCATTGTAGTGCAAAGCTTCTCCTTAGCTACCATATTAAAACTTAGGAGGCAATGCAGAGCACAGTGTGTGTGTAATTTTCTGGGGTGGGTGGCAGTAAATGAAGGAAAACAAAGAAAACAAACAATAGTGGGTTGGGTATAACTAAAGGCTGATTATTTAGGAAAAGAGAACAAGCTGTCAATTTGATGAGACGTTCCCCAGTTTAGAGCTGTTGTAGTTTACTCTATATCGCGAAGGGCACAAACTAATTGAGGAAACACTTTTTGGACTAAAGTGCCCTCAAAAAGGTCTTAATGATGGTGAGAAAACATAAGTATACCATGGACATTACAGCAACACGAAACGGGTTGAATTCATCCGTGGGGTCAATTCTATTGAGTTACCCCAGGGATGAATCTGGCCAGCTGAGTTTGTCTGTATTTGAGGCCTGACTCTCTGCATTTAAAGTTACATGTATGCATGAGGGGAATATTGGCAGCGTCATTTTAATGCATATTACAGGCCAACATTTGAAGCACCTGTATTGTCCAGTAGAGATGTTGCCAGCAGATGTTCCAGAAACTTGATATTCAAAAAGACTTACAGAGAATCAGGCAGCATCTAGGGCATTGCATTACATTACATTCTGACTTCCTCCTATGTATATGGTCCCCAACACTCTCGTATCCATGCACCTCACAACCATTCATGTATTTACCCTCACAAAACCCCTGCAAGGTACGCTAGTGCTGTTACACCCATTTTACAGATAGGGAATGGAGGCACAAGGAAGTGATTTGCCCGAAGTCACACACACGGAGTCTCTGGCTGAGTTGGAAACTGAGCCCAGTTCTCCTTAGTTCTGGATAGCATTCAGATATCACTAGCTGGGGAAAGGATCAAAACAACTAATCAAATATGTCACTTGCATGGGATGAATCCCCTAAAGGCCGCCAAGAGATATACATCCATTAATTAGGCTCCATGCCCCTCACCACTCAAGACATCGCCTAAAGCCCATCACATCAGCTGGCAGACTAGAATCACATCTCTGACCTGTTCTCCTTCTCCCATCGCTTTTCTGGTGCCAATGCAAGGAGGGCAGAGGCGAGAAAGAGCCACAATCTGAACCACTGCCACTTTGCATGGGACTCAAGGAGCTCAAATGCATGACAGTTCCACCCGAGTAGCGCTGCAGCTCCTGCCTCACGTGTGCCAGATCCCCTTTGCTGTCCCTGCACACCAGGCCCTTGCAAAGGGTTCCACACTGGCCTATAAATACGGGGCAGGATTTGGTGCTGTATTTTTATTTGCTCATGATTTAAATAAAAAAAACAGTGCAAAAATTCAGATAAAAATAAAAGAAAAAAAATCAGAGTATTTCACTACTTCCAGTGTCAAAAATAAAGTCTGTTTCCTTGCAACCCTCAGACATTCTAGTGCACTGGCCGAAAGGTCTTCCTATGTCACTGCTTCTCAGTGCTTCCACTCGTAGCAGCAAGCTGTTTGCCTCAGGGACTGAGCCCCATTTCAATCAGCTGTTCTCTGTCTGAGCACAACAGTGCCACAAGATGTGATGCAGTTTTTCACTCGTCGTTCTAATTCCCTTCAAAATCCTGCTTAATTTTACACAGTTATGATTCGTTTAAAGGAATGAAAGCTTATGTTTTCATAGATTTGCACTGGCCATTAGCCACACAATCTCCATTGATTGTAATGTTGGTCATCTGGCTAAAACATTGACTAATGCTTTAAAAAGTCACCCTTCGTAAAGACAACACCGGGGCAAAATGTTTCTGCATTTGGTTGACAATAACCTACTATTATCTGTGCCCTCCGTTCATCATCATCTTGTGGCAACTCAGGGCCCGTTTTGGCTCTCACACTCACACGGGTAAGTCAAGACTGCCAGTTTTGAAGTGGAGTCACACCAGTCTAGCAGGGATAAGAATCAGGGCCTCTAAAGTTTCAGTATGCAAGACCACTCAATAATTAAGAGATTTGGCCTCGGCTTTCTTTGCTTGGTTACTGCACTATCATTTAGCTTTCTGCCAGCTTCAGTCTGAAGCAACCACTCAGCCAGACACTACTGAGCCGTGAATGGTATTTGCTGTCAGTACAGAGCACTTGTGTAGACACCTGTTTAGAGGGAGGTATGGCCAAACATGAAAGCGTTCCCAAAACTCACGGCTGTAAACTGTGGTCTGGATACTGTGTCAGACAAGTTTATCAACTACCCTTTGCCTATATAGTTACAGTTTTGCTGGTTCTTGTTCTGCCCTACTCCTTTCTGGGTTGTCCAGAAACACGCAGGAAAATAAGCCAGGCAGGAGAAAAATCAAGAAACAGAGAAGGGAAAAGCAGGAACATTCAAAACTTAGGCAACAAATTATTGAAGTGATGACAAATTAAAAACAAATCCCTCAAAGGTCAAAAAAGTATATTTAACTAAGAATGTAAAATAAAGCAAAATTCAAAAAAAAAACCCTCTCTCTGCAAAAGTCATTGCTGCCGCAACTCCATTAATGAAAGTGGAGTTGCTCCAGGAAAGAATCTGGCCTCATATAGTAATAAAATTGCTTCCACTTAGGTGAGCTGTCTTGGTGTAACGTAAATGTTGGATAGTGCAGAAATACCCATCATCACCCTGTGGAATTCATTGCCGCAGAAGGCCAGAGAGAGAAATGTGTTGGCTAGAGGACTATGCTATTACATAAACATTAACAACATTGCATCATATCTAAGCTATGTAAGATGAAACTTTGATGAGAGTAATGCGTTAAGGTGTGAGCTGATAGCCCACAAGTGTCAAGAAAGAATTTACACACACACACAGGTCTGCGTGCTCTGTAGTGGCCTTAAGTGCACTGCTCTCAATTTTCTGTTTCATCTTCTACTGAAGCACTGGGGACTGGCCAATATCATTGAGGAAAGACATCAGACAAAACAGACTAATGGTCCGGCCTGGTATGATGTTATGTTCTTATGCTGTGAAATGTAGCTAACATTAAATAATGTCAGCAATATTCAAAATACCCTTTGTACTTCAGTGGCACTACATAATTATAGAGGTAGAGCTGGGCTGGGGGTTGAAGAGATGAGACACAATCACATTTGCTTCTGTACTTTCCAGGTTAATAGTGCCAAGGCATCACAAGGGAGCAGACACCTACATAGAGCTGTGGGTCACTGCCCTGAAAGCTACATAATGATACAAGTCTGTGTTGACCAAGGCACACAGATCTGGTTGAAATTCCCACATGTGGAGTATCCTAGTCTCATCTTTCCTTACAACCTCCTCAGAAGGGTTTGGAGAAGTGGCCTTTTCATACGACCTGAAGTAGTTCTTGTGTCAATGAGATACAGGATAAAGCCTTCAATTTGCAACACTACTCGACAGAAAAGGAGCATTTTAAGGGTCTTGGTGCAGAACTTTTAGATCTTTCAGCTGCTTTTGCCCAGTGTTACCATTTTACAAACTGTAAGATGGAATAAGGAAGAAAGAAATATGGAATTCCCCCTCCGTGATGGATCAGTGCCACATGCTAATGCAAAGTAGCCATGAGGCACCTGCAACAACAAGGTAGTCACTGTGGCATTAAAATTATCCTAAAACCTAGAAAAAAATCTGTACTAATTCAAAGACTGTAAATGGGGCCTGATCCAATGCCATTGAAATCAATGCAAATCTTTCTACTGGCTTCAGTGGGTGCTAGATCAGCTCCTTGAGCATCAAAACGAAACAGCTAACATATTCATCTTAGACCACTTGTTAAAATGAAGACCTCTTTTCATATCACCTAGGAAACAAAATCAGCATCTTTTACTACACAGTCAAATGATGTAATGAAACAAACTATGTAAAAATATATATAGTAACGTGAAGGAGCCTGGAGTATCCTGAAAAGGCTAATGGTGATACCTGTTACGTTCTAGGTTCCTGGGAGCTCCTCAAATCAAGGAACTGACTCTGGATAGTGAAGTCCATATACTGTGAGCTTCATTAATCACATCTGCATTTACACAGCACTGACTGAAGTTCCAAACTCTTTTCCCAGCATGCACAAGGCTGAGAGTTATTCTAGGGTGGATCCTCACTCCTTAGGGTGTTCCTCTAAAGTACTGGTCAAGGTTCTGGAAGATAGCCCCCAGAACATTGCAAAGCCAAGGACTGAACTAAGAATGAGCTGGACTCTGGGATATAAAACCCCACCATACCTGTGAAATATGTTCCTGTTTTGTTCAAGTAAGAGAGCTTAGTGCCTGGTCATTAGTATTCTACATAACCAAGACCCTCGGCAAGCCTGGAATGTCTGTAAGTATAACAGTGTTTCTGTGTGGGTTACAACAGCGCATCTGTTCTGAGTGACAACTGCGCTAGCTCCCAGAGAATTCTTCCAAATGAGCCCCGCTTGTTTGTTTACACACAACACTACATCCACCATTTGAATCCAGTTGTAGAGGACGTCTGAATAGCTAGAGAAGCAAAATATTTTTAGCTTTCTTTTCCTCTTTAAACGTTCACTGTGTGTGTTTTCTTTTTTGCATCTGTGGTTCATCTGCTATTTGGAGAAGCACAGAAAGAGGAACACTTGTGATAAGCACACTATAGAGAGGAAGAATGGTCTTGTAGTTAAGACACTGGATTGGGACTAAGGACATGTGGGTTCAACTCCTGGGTTCCTATGTTACTGGGGTAAATCACTTCATCTCTTGTTCCTCAAACCCCCATTCATAAAATGGGGATACGACTTTCTTTCTTCTACCTTAGGTCTGTCCCATATATGTAGGCTATAAGCACTTTGGGACAGGGACTGTCTTTTATTATATGCATGTACAGCATTTAACAAATGGGGCACCAATCTCAGTTGGGGCCTCTAGGTACAACTGTAATATACCTGTAGGCTGGTGGACTCGACCACCAGCCTGGGAAAAATAATCAGCCACGCCCAGTTCAGTTCACAGCCCTGGCCTGTTTATTCTCCAAAATTTTAAAAAAAGGAAACGTGGAGTGACAACATTATGCTACAGTCCTGTTCTCATCCTAGATTGTGGGGGCCCCTGGCAGCATAATGGTCAAGACCTTTCCCAGACTGGTGGGATCCAGAGGGCCTCTCGCTGCAGGGCCGCCCAGAGGATTCAGGGGGCCTGGGGCAAGGTGGGGGAGCTGCGGCGCTTGTACTAACCTGGCGGCAGTCTGGGTCTTCGGCGGCATTTCAGTAGCGGGGAGCCCTTCAGTGGCTCCGCGTCTTCAGCAGCACTGAAGGGCCCCCCGCTGCCAAAATGCCACCAAAGACCCGGACTGCCACCAGGCCAGGGCTCGCGGAGCCCCTGCAGGGCCCGGGGCAAATTGCCCCTCTTGCCCCCCCCCTCCCCGGGTAGCCCACTCACTCCCTCGCAATCCCCTGCTACAGTCACAGGAGAGTATACTCTCATCTCTCTTTAGCTGCTAGGTTCCCTCAGGGAGCTGGGGCCTTCTTCTATAAATCCTGCCTGGTAATCATCAGACCCAATCATCAGATGTTGTCCAGGTGGGCCGGATGCTTCCCAGCACCTGCCTGCCAGGCTTCTCTCCAGAACAGGGCTGGCTGCTCCCCAGGTCCTCTATCTTTTAAAGGGGCAGAGCGCCCTGTTACAATAATGTATAAAGAATAACGAGATTGAATGTAAACAAGTGATTACATATTTGGAAACTCTTATAAAGCTATTTAACAACTTGCATTTTACAACAGATTCACTTTTCTCTCCTTCATTTATTTGTTCCTGAGCGCACATAGGCAGACCTCTGCAACTGTAGAGGTCTTTCCAACGCATGACTTTCAACTGGACATTGCTACTGGTGTTGAGTTTGACTGAACAAATGTAATTCATCATCTAAAGATGACACAGCACCAAGCAGAAAGGGAAATCACATCAGAAGATACTCTTGAACTGGTAAATATGCCTGATGTAGAGTCTCTTTCCTGGAATCTAGAAATGTGCTACTGAGGAAGCTGTTTTCTACGCTGTCGAATGGGAAAGAGGCTGATTCTACTTCAAGGAAGACACAGTTCATCTAGTAACAGTGATGTGGAATGTATGTTTACCCGCATGATTTAATCCTGACCAGTTCAGCACCTTGCAGTGTTTAAGCCAGTATGCACTTTGGAATCTAGTTAGTAGTTTACTACCCACTTCTACTCTTGCAATCAGCTTGTGTGTGCAGTATGCACTACACTCAAGCTTTGTCCATGACAGCTAGTAAAGGCTCCTCAGTATAAGCAGAAGAGGCTTTGCCTGCTGTGTTTAGAATCAGAGCTCTTTCCCTGCTGGCTCTGTGTCGATGCCTTCACGAGTCAGCTTTGCCTACTCACTGTCAGACACCATCAGCCTCCACTAATCCATCTTTCAAGCCCAAATGCACAAAAAGCAGATAACTTAGAGGTTGAACTATGAGCCCCTCTCGATACTGATGAAAGAGTAAACTCTGGGTACCTGCAGATTCCAGATGCTCTTAATAAAGGTTTTTGTCAGCGGTTTTTCCCTTCGTACGTAAAGTACCTTTCCGAACACCAATATCAGATATCATTATGGCAGTGCTCACTTCCCTACCTAACACAGACTTGGACTCACCAAGAGGAGGAAAGAGCCAAAGACCTATGGTGTCTTGATCCATAAACAAAACGGCAGTGAAGTAATTGAAATATACACACTTTTTTGGCTGCCAAAGGCATCACCTCAGAACACTGTAGAAAAGGAATTTAGGTGGCATAGAAACATAATCCGTGTAACTGTCCTTCAGAGGAGTATACTCCCCCATCCCTGAGATCTGAACCACAAACGGGGCAAATCCTGGAGTCATCATTCTCCATGTAAAATTCCCGCTGAGGTCCATTGAGAGTTTTGCTTCAGTAAGGGATGACTGAAAGCTGAGTAATGACCTTCAGATTTGGCCTGAATTTACAAAAGTGGCATTATGGACAAAATCATCTGCACCTTCTTGCCCATGGCTTCCTACTTCCCACCTGAGTGCTTGGGCAGCTGTCAGGTGACCCCAGAACCCTGGGCATGTGTCTACACACACACACACACACACACACAGTAAGACTTTTAAGTGATTCCTGCCTGACACTCAAAAGGGCAATAGGAGTGAAGCTTGGGTTATGTACCTACCCAATGCACGCTGGTTCTACAGGAGTGCTGTGAAGATGGGCTCCAGGAGCCAAACTGCTCCTTTTGGGAGCAGCAGGAAGGAAAGCCTGCCTAATTATGCCCCCAATGCACCCCAATTCATCCCACCTCACCTGGACAGACTTGCTCTGTCACGCTCCCTGCAGCCAGCCCACATCCCTCCACTACAATGCTGCAGGCTGCCTGACAAAAGCGTCATGTCAGTAAACGAGGCCAGAAACTGCCTTCTGAGTCCTGGCGCACTAGAGTATTTTACGTTGGATTTCTAGTGGATGTTTTAAAAGAAATAGGTAACACCACACCCCAAAAATCAATAGAAAAGTAACATGAATACTTATATAAAAAGCACTGCTGGTGCTTGAATCTTCTCCTCCACAGCTGCTGTCATCTGGACCAAATTCTCTGTCTCTCTCTGCCTGATCAGCTTTGCAACTCATTTTGAAACTCAGAGGAAGATGTGTTATATTTCCTTTCCCTTCAGCTATCAATACGTCTTCCAATTTGCTATTATTTTTTATTTAACTTTTCAACTCTGTTATTTTTCAATTACTCGATAAAATGCTTTGGAAAGCAGTTTGTATGAAGGATGCTATGCAAGATATTCCTGCATTACAAATTTGTTACAAAAATAACACACACGGTTCTTACAGTGAAGGACAGGAAGAAAGATTGTGATTCAACTTCCATTTGTTTGCCTCAAAATAGCACTTTTTGACTGAGCACAGCTCAGAACTACTGGAGAGAAGCGTTGTATATATGCAGCAAGTGGCCTTTAGTTTCTCAGTAGAACCAAAAATTGTATTGCTTCATAAATGAAATATTATACAGTATGAAAAAATGTAAATCAGTCAGAAAGAAATATGTAAGGCTGCAAAATCACAGCAGTTTGAAGTTATTACACCATCAAAAATTTCCGCTAGCATCATACTGCTAAGTACCCTGCTTAGACCTGGTTTACTCCAGAGACAAGTTTACTTCCCAGAGCCAAAAGTCAGACACTCAAAATCAGCAATAACAGCAATGTTCTGTTTCTTGATTCCCCGCAGCAGAAGGTCACAGCTCTGAAGGGCTGGTTTATTAGGTCATGTAATATTTTAGTCTTCATTATGGATAACCACAAGAATTGACCTGCCACCCAAGATAATCATTGGCAAAGACTTTATTGAGGATGGACCATATCCTGCAGACCTTTACTTTGGGCTAGATCATGCCCTCTTGATGTAAAACTGGTTCTAGGGGGGGGATGATCCCAGTACTTTGTCCTTACACAGGCAATACTCCCATTGACTAAAGCAATCAATTTAAGTGGGAGTTCTGGCTAAGTAAGCGGCACAGTATGAGTGACTGATACATATGGGCCCAAATCCTTGGCTCCAAACCAGTCTTTGTACACCAGTCCAGGGATGCAAAGGGGCTGGAAAGCCAGCATAGCTGGCCAGCTGGGGATTTCCCCAGGGCAGGGTAATGCCTGGCTGGAATAGGAGCTTTCTGAGGCATTGCCTCCTGTACCTCCTCCCTCCAAGACCCATGTGCTAGGGATGGGGTTGGGAGAAACAGAGTGTGACTAGCACGCTACTGTGCTCCTGTAATCCCCAATCAAAGACCTGGCCCCTTGGACCATAGTTATATCGGGTGAAATCTTAGCTGCAATAGAGTCAATGAGAGTTTTGTCATTGGCTTCACCAGGGCCAGGATTTCACTCCATTCTAGCCTCTAGCAGTGGCTCTCAACCTTTCCAGAAGACTGTACCCCTTTCAAGAGTCTGATTTGTCTTGTGTACCCCCAAGTTTCACCTCACTTAAAACTACTTACAAAATCAGACATAAAAATACAGAAGTGTCACAGCACACTATTACTGAGAAATTGCTGACTTTCTCATTTTTACAATATAATTATAAAATAAATCAATTGGAATATAAATATTGTACTTACATTCAATATATAGCAGAGGTGGGCAAACTATGGCCCGCAGGCCACGTCCAGCCCGTGGGACCGTCCTGCCTGGCCCCTGAACTCCCAGCTGAGGAGGCTAGCCCCCGGCCCCTCTCCCACTGTCTCCCCAGTTTTGGAACCTCAGTGTGGCTCTCGGGCCAAAAAGTTTGCCCACCCCGGTATATATAGTATAAACACATCATTGTCTGTATACAATTTTAGTTTGTACTGACTTTGCTACTGCTTTTTATATAGTCTGTTGTAAAACTAGGCAAATATCTAGATGAGTTGATGTACCCCCGGAAGATCTCTGCACACCCCCGAGGTACATATACCCTTGTGGTTGAGAATCACTGGGCTAGAACAGTCCTGAGGCTGATCTAAATTACACTAGGCACAAGGATGGCACAGAACTGGTCCTATGGTCAGGGTGTGACAAGTAGGAACTGCACCGGTGCTTACTGGGTACAGGTGACTGAGCTCATGAATTGTCCCTCTAATACAGCGCTACAATGCCATGCACCTTAAACAGAGCCAACGCCCAACGTGTAACATTTACAGTGCAGTTGTGCATTTACATCACTATGTCTGTGAAACTGCTGAGACTAACTTTAAATGAAATAAATTAAAAGCAGCAGGTAAGTGCATTACATAAACTCTGCAAATAGGTAGGGAAAAGATGAGGTACAACTTCAGTAGTCCCTTTACACCTAGCTTCTTCATTCAAAACCAGCATGTCAGAAAAACTTACAGTCAGCATCACTGTAACAGGCTCACTTTACCAAGGGAAAACCATTGAGTAAACACAGCCACACAAAGCCCAAGACTTCTTATAAAACTGCCCCTGATGTAGGAATATTATACAGCTGCAACTGCAATTTTGATAGATTCCCCAGTGGTTTTCATTTTATAATATACCCTTTAACAGTAACACAGCACAGCGTAACACTGTTCCCTTTAATTGTTGCAATATATGCTCTAAATCACGCAGAACTACTATGATGTGGTTCAATAGAGTAATGACAGTAGGTACACACTGGCCTGTCTACTCCTGGAGATATCGGTTTCACTAGTGAGCAAGTTAACATTTGTTTCTGTTCTCAGCTATAAACAGGCATTAGCCCCCAGTGGGGGATGAGCAAATCACAGCGTCTGTATTGCTTCCATGGTCATGAAAGAAGTCCCCTCTGCTGAGCCTACAAGTAACTTGCTACCTTTGGTAAATGGCAGGAAATGTGCAGTTTTTCAGCTCTGCCTAGCCATTAGGAGGCCAGAAAGGATTTTAAGGGAAATTCCAGATAGCTCAAAACAGAAGTAGGAAAGCATACGTTAAGATACATTCCAGTCTAAGCTGCTGCACCATTCTGCGGTACTATTTGTATAAAATAACATACCTTGCCAAGTCAAGAATGCTGGAATCATTAACGCTAGGATCATTGCTACACCCAAAAGCTATTCTCTACCTTTACCTTTGTGGCAGTGAACACCTATAACTGCAAAGCACCATCACCATTCAGTGCTCTCACTCCCGTAACCCTATGCTTTCACTCTCATAGGGCTGATCTACACTATGGGGGAAAATCGATCTTAGATACGCAACTTCAGCTATGTGAATAACGTAGCTGAAGTCGAAGTATCTAAGATCGAATTACTCACCATCCTCACAGCGCGGGATCAATGTCCGCGGCTCCCTCTGTCGATTCCGCAACTCCATTGGGCTTGGTGGAGTTCCGGAATCGATATAAGCGCATTCGGGGATCGATATATCACATCTAGATGAGACGCGATATATCAATCCCCGAACAATTGATTGCTACCCGCCGATAAGGCGGGTAGTGAAGACGTAGCCTTACTTTATTAGCTCTTCAGACAGAGCTGCAAAAAGAGAGAATGGGCTCAACAAAAGCCAGCTAAACCAACAGCCATTGAAGGGCAGGTCTCCCTGCTAAACGAAGGCAGATGCTTTCACTGACAACTTTATGTTCCTGCTCTTCTCCAAATACCTGTTTCATTTTAAAGATGCACGGGTCGCATCTCAAGCTGGTGTAAATTGGCATAGTTCCACTAAAGTCAGCTATGGCAATTTACACTCATGGAGGATTTGCCCCATGGCTTTAACCATTCTCCCATTTCACTTCCTAGCCACAGTCCCCACCACAGTCTCCATGCCATGCACTTATACACCTCCAGCTTCATTTCCTTGGCTCAGAAATGGGCAAACAGCTGCTTCCGAAGCTAACAGAAATGCTGCTCCTTGACTGGCAATAAGATGTGCTCTTGTGTAAAACAAACAGCTGTCTCCCCTACACAGACCACATGGAGCGTCGTGATTTAACCTCTAGCTGTATAGGAAAAAAGTATTTACCACTATTTTAAAACATCTTGCTCTTCCTGGATTGTGACCTCTTTGTGGCTTGGACCAGATCTTCCTGTATGTGTCGTGTGTCTGGGTGCAATATGGGCACTGCCAGAATACAAGTTATTTGCCAATACATCTTGCTTTGTGACAAATTACCAAGCATTTGTGACTAACACCCACATTTTCCGTGGCTTACAACTTTACCAGGGGCTGACATTTCTCACTCTTGTTTCCTGCTTGGAGGCGATTCTTGTTTTCTGCATAAGAACAACTAGTATTTTCCCAATGCTAAAACAGTGCTCAGATACATTTTCGGTGCACACTTAACAAAACTGGTTTCGATTTTAAACTCCAGGCTTGGCCTGTCTGAGATCTGCAGCGGAGGAGGATATTGAGTATGTTTGAAAAAGTTAAGAATTAACCAAGCTGTGGGTGAGTGGAAATAGCACACCATGCATGTACCAGATGTTACTTTAAGTGGGTGCAGAGGGTTAAATAATGCCTCTCCCTCTATCCCTTTCATATCAATCCTGAGTACCAGTCTGAGGGCTTGTCTACACAGAAAAATTTACCCATATACACATATTGCTGTGGTTATACCAACATAATTCCTCTTTTTCCAGAATAAGAGTGTCTGCGTAGGGAGTTATACCGGTATAATTACACTATTACAATAATGCTGGTTAGTTTCCCAGTGTAGATAAGCCCTTAGTGAAGAAGAAATGCTTCCACCCAGCCATTCAGCAGCACTAGGGCCACAGTAATACCTGTTCTTCCTGCACCTCCACTCTGTGAGAAGCTATGTTTGTTGGATCTGCATGACAGCAATCCTGTCCTGTCCTACCCCAGTCCTGACCTGAGCCAACCTGCCTCCCCTTCAGAACCCAACAGTTCCAGGCACTCATGGCATAACCCTGCATAGTTCTGTGGCACACACGGAGTGTCTCCTGCATCAGCTACTCAGATCTTGCTCTACCTTCCTACGCACACACCATCCAGTTCTGTTACCAGGATGTGCCGCACAGCCACACAGGAAGGTACAGGATTTGCCATTGAGGGAAGATATCTAGATACACGCACATGCTAATATGCACCTATACATAACCACGTGCACACAGCTCTTGAAGCTCCGAATCTGAACCCATCACCCTTCCTAACAAGCTATTCTAACCCTGCAGAGTCTCCTCCTATTTTAAAATCAGTAGCAGCCCCTAGCAGGCCTTTTCTTCAGGATCTCGGCATCACGAGTTTCATGTTAGATGTTCTACAGAGCAGAGCAAATGCATAGGCCTCAGTTAAGCCCAGCATGTAAGTCCATACTTAAGTTCATCCCTACTGAGTAAAGCAACTTCAGCATTTATTTAAGGTTACGCTGGCTTTGTGGAACAAGAATGAACTGCTGAATCAGAGCCTTAGGGAGTGCTCAGGTTTTTAAGCAACTTTGTAATCTATTCATCACACAGTCAAACACGAATTTGTTTGAATCTGCGATTGCTAAATTGCATTTTAAATTTCCAGATGTTTGTGCATGTAAAATCTTAGGCCTACTCTAACTTAACTTTTTGCATTTCCTATCCCTTTTTTAGGAGTTTATCTTCCTAATACTCCAAGAATATACAAAGCCTCACTCTTTGACACTCATTGCACTTAAAAATATATAGGGAAAAGCACACTGAGAATTGCAGAAGCAAACAGATAACACAATTGGGAATAGTGTGCTTTTAAAATTTTGCATAACAGTAACTGTTCTCAGGGTAAAGATGAAAAAACAAGTGAAAGATACTCTTAGTGTCCCCAAAATTCCTTCCTTCTTCACACTTGCTGGAAATCCTGCTTTTAAAAGTGTTCAGATCGAGGTTTAAAAACCCTGATTTTGTTACAGGGAAAAATATAAAACATTCAAGCCTGGAAGCTTTAGCGTGCTTGGAGCAGGGAAATGGATAAAGCAAATACAGCTGACCATACCTTCTTTTTAAGATATATTTTAGGAGACAGGGGTCCATGAGGATCTCCCACATTTCCCACCTAAGCATAAATGTCTGGATACCTCAGTTATCACTGCCACACAGATACATAGACAGATTAATGGAAATCAATAGATATTCAGGTAGGATAAACTGTCCCCTTCAAATGCTCTGCATCAGAGTGACTCTCCACTGCAGACTGTCAGTGCAGCTCTGCGCATCGAGCAGAAGAAATTGTTCAACAAATTCATCAGGCGTTCTCTCTCCACCGAGACCAGCTTGCTACTTCTATACCACTTTGGCCACAAACATGGATCCCCAGTGTGGGATTGCATAGCGCTGCCAGTATATCCCCCAGCCAACCCTTTTTCAAGCTAGCCGCAATTTGTTTAACAGCTTCTGCATGCTGTAATTTGCACAGAGAGCCATTCTTTTAGGAACACAAGATCTGCTGCACTAGCTCAGACCACCAATCCATCAAATCAAGTATTCTGCCACCAGCCCTGGGTAAAACTTGACACTACTTTGGAAGGTGGAAAAGAAAAGCATAATACACCTAATTTTTCAATGCAACACACTGGGGAAAACGTACCTTCCTGACGTTCTACATATCATAAACATTCCAAAACAGGTAAGTTTACAAGAAAAGCAGACTGGACACGTGTGTGTGTGTGTGTCCATCTGTCTGTCCAAGTGATGATTTTCTGATACACCTCTACCTCGATATAACACAAACCAATATAACATGAATTCGGATATAACACGGTAAAGCAGGGCTCCAGGGGGGCGAGGCTGCACACTCCAGTGGATCAAAGCAAGTTCGATATAACGCGGTTTCACCTATAACGTGGTAAGATTTTCTGGCTCCCCAGGACAGCGTTATATCGATGTAGAGGTGTATTATGTATCTGTGGTTTGCTTTCATTCCAATGCCTGTTAACACCACCCAACTGACTAACAGCCACAATATGAATAGGCATTATCCGCTTAAAATTGTATTTGAAAAAACACTGCAATGTTTGGTTAGCTCCAGATTTTGCTCACGGTACCTTGCACTTTTTTTTGTTACATAATTTGTAGAGTGATAGCATGCAGGCTTTTCCCATGCTCCTTTTTGCTTTAAAATAGGTTAAAGCCAACAGCTCTGCACACACTGGAAACCCTAATAATAATTGTACGCAAACAGAGGGGAAGCCAGGAAGGTATTTAGTAAGGAAATCATTTTCTCTTCCATTTTTCACTGAAGGATGGTTAAAATAATAATGACAATTATTTTAGAACATTAAGAACAATCTTGGCAATGTCCTTTTGTATAAATTATACAAATAACTCCCATAGCCGTTCTTGGATATTTCTCTTCTTCATGGTGTAGCCTTGTCTTGTAGCTTATCACTCTCAGTACTCGGCATCCCTTTCGTGCCCTTCTCTGGGTATTTTTCAAAGGGTTACAAAATCTTTTTAAAATGTAGTGGCCAAAACTGAATATTTGACCCCAACCTGGAAATAATCAGAGAATTGAAATAATATCTCATCACAACATTCTTCAGCATCTATTTTTCTGCTCCAGCTGAGCCCTGAACTGGCCTTATTAAACTGCTTCTACAGGCTGTAGAGATGTGCTTATATGGGTATCCATCATTACTTCAAGATCCTTTTTCATACTGTTGCAATATAGTTAAGCCCCTTCGTTTTCAGCTGAAACTGATTTCTACCGTAAAAATCCTGGGTTTACAAAAAGTATTATGTTTTTTCCCCAATTTTCACCCTACTTTTGAATCATTCAAATATATAAAAAATAACTTGTTTTATTAGGAAATACAATATATTGCATGAGATATATGTATTACGGTATACATATCGGGGCAGGGACAGCTCGGTGGTTTGAGGCTTGGCCTGTGAAACTCAGAGTTGTGAGTTCAATCCTTGAAGGGCCATTTAGGGAACTGGGGTAAAAATCAGTCTGTGGATTGGCCCCCCCTTTGAGCAGGCGGTCTGTGTGTATATGCAAACCTGCCTGTTGAAGTAAGGCTATGTATTAGTCTAGAAGATACACATAATAAACAAACACACATGCATATCTGAATGTACAGATGAATCTCACACCCTGCATGTACGCATATCAAGCTGTTAGCAGATAACAGTTTAAAGACACACTAAAATGGGAAGAAAATGAAAAACTGTAGCCAAATACATTTCAGAACACAAAGAAGTATTCAAAATTTGAAAACAAGAAAAAGATGAAGTTGAGTGTATACACTGCAAATGTGTGGCCTACTTATTAAATGTAAATATTTATAGTCTAATAGTTCTAAGTCTTCAACAGTAAACTGTTTATTCAATTGAAAAAGTTTTATTTCAGAATCAGAGATGGCAGTGTGTTTTGAGTTCTGTTTTAGTTCTGCAGCAAACCACAGTGAATTCACTTATCAAAGCATTAATCTACTGAATATTTTTTCCCCATCCTTCCATCCACCAAAATAAACCCCAATATTTACCCAGAAAAAATAATTGTATTTTCCACTGATTTTCCACCCCCTCTCCCCCGCCATGTAGATAGCGCTATGTTAGTGGGAGGGCTTCTCCCACCGACATAGCTACCACCTCTCGGGGAGGTGGATTAACTAAGTCAACAGGAGCGCTCTCTCCCACCAGCTTAGAGTATCTTCGTTAAAGTATTAGAACGATGCAGCTGCACCAATGCGGCAGTTTAAGTGTAGATGTGCCCTAAAGCACGTATATTCTTCACAGACTACTCTGGTTTTCTTCTAGTGGCCTCTCTCCATTCACCATGCAGAACAGTCATAAGGATCGGCAAATTTGACACCACTTCTCTTGTTTTCCCTGCATTTGATATTGCAACCAGCTCCTTATTTGCTCTTACATTTAATCTTTAATCCACAGAGCTGACACATTTTCAAATCTTTCCACACACATGGTCTTTTTACCACTCTTTCACGTCATGCTTAATTGAAATACCAGCTTTTATCCCTTTCAACCACAGAGCTCCATGTATCCACGAATGCCACTGGTTACTCTAGAATTAATTTGGCACAGAAATATCAGAAAGAAATTATTTGTAAAGTTGCTATTCTTATGCAATTACTATTATGACGAGACACTTTTAAATCCTAAACTGACACCTCGATCTGTTGGATGTAATAAATATCACCCAATAAATGTACTAATACCTTTCCAGGTCCAATTAAGAGAAAAAGTGGAAATTCTCATATTCCCTTTTCATTCAGGTATGTTTACTTACTCCAATCTCAATGTAGCAAAATAAATGTGTGGTATGTTAAGTGCATATCCTAATGCAAAGCTATTTTTTCTTTATTGACTGGCAGGTTAATTATTTATGATTAGGTTCAAGGAGACAATGTTAAGCAAAAATTTAAATCAGAAGGTAATTTAATTTTTCTGCACATATGGGGCTTTATCATCATACTGATCAGACACAATAGCCCAGAAAAATACTGATGTTTTAGAAATGGCAAATTAATATTCAGTCAAAAAGAAGTGATTACAGATGTAAACTCTGTTTACTACAGTATTTTAAGCTAGAGGACTGGCTTTATCCATCTCTGTATGTGGATGTCTTTCATTCATCATTTTCTGCATCCTTGGCAGACTGAACTCAGAAGCTACTTATTTGTGAGGCAGCGTATGGCTGCTCTGCTCACACAACATCCTCCTTACTAAATGGATCAGTGCAGGCATCTGCTGCAGGAGGCAGCTAATTTTCTCCTCCACTACATAGGATGGGATGTGTCACAATGAGTCCTTTCATGTCTGACAGAGATCAGATGGCAGGGAGAAAAAATTAAGACGGAAATGCACCATTAAAAGGAAAAAATATGCTGGTGATATTTGCACTTCCCAATGGCACAAAGCCTGTGGTTTTCACTTTATCAGACACTTATAACATGACTGATGGCTTGATTGTCAGCAGGCATAAACTGATGTAGCTCTGTTGACTTAAATGAAGCTGCGCTGATTTACTCCAACTGATAATCTAGCCCTGAATATAGTCTCTTCCTTGATTAACTGGTACAACTGGTCACTGCCCTATGCTGCAATGAAAATATTAAACTTTTACATATGGCAAAGGCTAGCAAGTTGACGATAACGGATTTAAAAAAAGACAGTGAAGCTAAGGTCAATGTCACCATGGGTGTAAATACACAAAGCATTTTCATGATGGCAATGTGCATTAAAACACTGTGAAAAGTTATTTTCTCCTCTCTAAGTAGATGGTGAAAATGATGTAATCGAATACATGACAAATACAAATCTGCAGCTAAAGATCTTTGCCTCTGGGCCCACTGGTGATATCCAACTGACCCGTTGACAACACAGCTGGTTTCATGTAGCATTACTAGTAAAACATATATGGCCACTTAAAACTAAAAGGTTCGATCCTGCAATCTCTCGGTGTACAGAGCTCCCATGGACTTCAACAGAAGTTCTGCTTGCAGGATCAGGTCCAAAAGAGTTGAAACATCATGGCCAAACACCTGACATTTCTAACCATGCTATCTCTCTCTTGCCTTGCATGGCCGTTATCTACCAAATCTTCCAGAGCAGACAAATATTCTCACACTCTTTTCTTGTACATTCTGACAGTTATTCATTACAGCTCCCAGAATTTCAACACAGACAATGACATGATGCTTTGCAAAGAGAGAAGCAGAATATTAGATACAGCAGAAGTGTGAGCTCACAGATGCTATATAAATAACTGCTAGGATATGTTTGTTTTCAAACCAATCATGCATTATACTTTACATAACTTTGTTCTGCAAACCCTACCCTTGCATAGTCTTATGGTCCTGTCCTACAAATCCTTACACACATATTAATACTCATGTGAGTAGTCCTCTGAAGTCAACAGGTATTGCTCACATGAGAAACATGACATGAATGTAGAACTCATTGCAGTGCTAGGATCTCAAATTGTACAGAGTGAGTAAAAAGTGGTTAGCTATCATTTTCACCTATAGACATATTTGGTGGTGTTCTCAAAACTGCTCAGCATGAAATGCAGCTAGTCCTGCTCTCACAAACGCCAAGGGGAGTTTCCTCACTGACTGCTAAGGGAGCAGAGCGGGGGCAAAACTGAGCGCTTTTTGAAAATTCCACACGTTGTGGAAACTTGTTATTTATACAAACCCCTCCAAACTAAAGTAAAAACATTATGTAAGGTAAATTTGCTTCAACAACTAAAATAAAGTAAATAGCTACAAGAGCTAGTTACAGGTTCGCTAAACTTTTAGTACAGTTACAAAAATTAAACGAAATCTTCTGAAAATATATGAAAGAGCGTAGCCATATATTTGCTGTCAAAAATGCACTTGAATTTGGGGATTTTGATGGAACAAGATAGCTGCCCCTTTGCCAGGCTGGCAAAGTTTACTTTTCCTAGGCTGAACCTAGGATCCAAGGGGATGCTAAAACCTTAAAGATGGTGACCTGGGGGGCCGGGGAGGGGAGAGTTGAATGAGCTGTTAGCAGTAGCTAAGGGGGAATCTCTAACAGACTCACAGGTTGCAACAATGCAGTCTGCTTTGTCCAACTCACAGGTGGAGGTAACTGAGCTGAATGGAGCTCACTAAAGCTTGCAAGGAAAGATTAAGGAGTAGCGAGGGGAAAACATGCACATAGGGCTTTTAGCTTTATCCCTTTGTACTGTACCTTTGGATGAAAGAATAAATAATACTTTGTTTTGAAGAAACTGCTTTGGATTCACTAGAATCAGCTCGCTTGTCTCAGACACCCAGAAAAAAAGGGCTTACAGGTGCCAAACACAATTGTGCCTGTCAGGTTGGCACAGTTAGTAAACAGGGGCTGATAGCTCAGAGATCCAGGCTGAGTGGTTGGACCCCATGGTTCCATCCACAGTGAGGTAGGAGAAGCCAAGTCCTTCACTTGAGGACTGAATGAGGGGGACTGGAAGGCGCCCTAAAGGGCAGATCACTCTGTAACCGTGACACCTCTCTTTTGCTGTTCTTTCCTCTCTTCCCTTGTCATTCCTTTTGGGTGAGTCTGTCTTGGTTTCTTTACAAAAAACACAAACCTGGAACTGAACTTTAGCCTCTGCTTAAAACTGATTTGTTCTCTCTTTTTTCCAACAAACGCACTGAACGCCATTTTAAAAACTTTCACTCAAGGAATTTCCCCCTTGAAAACTCTTACACCTTTTAAAAAAAATTAAAACTTTGTAGAAATACAAGGCTACTCTATTTTTCAGCTGTAATTATTTTACTATTTTCCCTCTCTCTTTGATTGTGTGTGTGTGTGTGGGTTTGATAAGAGTTAGCAAAAGTCTTGTCTGATGGTGTGCATCACACTAAACCAAGTCCCTGGCAACATAACCTCACATCCATATTACTGTGAATACTGCAGCAATAAACCATTAACAAATAATGTACATGACTGAAAAATTAAGATGTCCTGGAAAAAACTATTCAATTCTCACAACTCCTCCTCTTAAAGGGATCACTTCGTTTCCTTAGTTAAATTTACTGCTGGACAAAACCTCATGTTTCCAGAAAACTTTACACATACTGTTATTTTGAATTCTCTCCTTTCCTGACTTGGGCCCTGGTTCTGATGGACTCAGGACTCCTCAATGTGCATGAAGTTAAGCACAAATCTCCACTGAAGCAGTTCTTAATAATACCACCTCCTAATCCTTAGATAACACTTACCATCAGTCTATCTCAATGTGCTTTACAGAGGAGCTCAGCACCATTATCCCCATTTTACAGATGGGGAAACTGAGGCACAGAACAGGAAGTAACTTCTCATTCAGTAGGCCAATGACAAAGCTGGGAACAGAACCCAGGTCTCCTGAATCCCAGTCCAGGATTCTAGCCACTAGACCATGCAATCTACCTGATAAAACTAGTGGGACAATGCAGCACTATTGCTCATGGCTCCATCCCATAATACTCACTGACCAACCCAGCTAATGCTATCATGACCACTTTACTGCACTACTCTCACTGAAGTCAACAGGAACACAGATTTCAGCGGCAGCAGTATCAAGCCCCTAATGACTCTATGGAAAATGAATCACCCCCCTCACTTCAAATACCAGAATTCTAGGTTAAGAAATGAAACCGGCTTTCCAGTGTCAGAAGGACTGAAATCCCCTAATACCCAGTTACTATAATAGCCAATGTTTAGAATGCTGCCTTCAATGATTGATACCCAATTAATACCCAAAAGCACTTTGAATTCCAACCTAAGGGCTCACCTTCACCACAGCGTTGGCTCATGTTACCTACATTCCAGTTAGCCTAGCTCGAGTGAGAGTGGTCACAACACAACACTACACCGAACTGCAAAGAGAGATTGGATCAACAGGACAGAGTAGCTGAGTCCCTCCTGCATTGCAAGCTCCAGCGTCAACAGCACCTACACTTCAACCCTTAGCTATGGACAGACCAGCTAGCTCAAGTTTTAAGCACTATTTAACTCAGGCTAGTGACTGTTGTGGGTGCTTGGGAGTCAGGTTAGGGGCAACACGAGAGTTATATTCCTCATTCCTCAAACAAGCACTGCAGTGAAGACAAGTCCTAGGATTTGTTGACGGTACAATTAGAAGAGGAGTTTGCAGCTCATGTAGACATACCGGTGCTAGTTTTAATAGAGCTAGCACAGCTAAAAATAGCAGCACAGGCCTGGCCACAGAGGTTGCACAAGGCCACCCAGAACCCTGGGTACGAACTCACACTGCTAGCTGATGCTGGAGCCTATGTCACTGCATCTTCAGTGCTATTCTTAGCACAATTAAAGCTATCGCAAGTATGTCTACATGAGCTGCAAACCACACTTCCAATGGCAATGTAGACGTGCCCTCAGTGGCACTAATGCTCGAGACAAGATACAATCTCTTTAGCAAAAGGATCAATACTTCTCTCGTTTCTCCAGGAAAAGCTAGGTCATTAGTAAAAGACAATTCCTAGCCCCTCTGAAATCAGTAGGGCCAGGATTTCATCCGGTAGCCAGTAGTAAATTTGGATTAATTTTTGAAAAAAAAACCATTAAGCTCTCCTTGGTTTTACCAAAGAAAAAGAATATCAATTTGATTTTGCCATGAAGTATGCATTTGGTTACCTGCTGTAATTCTTAACCTGTTTACAAATTATTCTATGCTTTAGAAATTGCTACTCTAACATCTATGAAGCTTATTTCCTTCAAGCGGGCATGAAACCCCCTAAATATTTTTTAATGAAACATTACTTTGAATTGCAGAGCAGCATATTCAAGTAAATAGGACTTAAAATACCTAGTCATATATATTGTCATTAATAACTGATGGATGCCCTTGAAATTGCACATTGTTATGTATGTTGGTCCTTGCAGTAGTAAATTGCTATTTGCTTCTCTCAATTCGCATGTCTGCAAATTGACAAACACTTACTGCGCTCAATTTATGAAGCAGATTTCCATTTACCAAAGAATTGTAAAAAATGTAATCATTACATTTTGAGACATGGATTAAATGTCTCAGTAAACACATTGAATGGCTTTGATTGTTCACACACCTGGAATCTCTGGGGGGGTTTTAAACTACAATCCTCCTTACCACTTCTGACTGAAACTGGGTGGGGGGGTCCTACAGCCTTTAGATGAAACATTTTGCTCTTGTTTTCATGCATGAGCAGTGCTTGTGTTCTATTTATGTTTCAAAGTTATGAGTGCCCAAGTTTTAAGAGGGCATGCTTACTTGTTGATACAGTATATCTGAAAACTGTAGGAGGAAGAAAACTATATTACCAAAGGCACCAAATTCACAAAGCTGTTAAATCACAACATGGGAAGTAATAAATTCCCTCTTATTTCTTAAGTCCCTTGTAATGCAGTCAGGGGCGGCTCCAGGCCCCAGCACGCCAAGAGTGCTTAGGGCGGCATGCCACGGGGGGCGCTCTGCCGGGTGCCAGGAGGGTGGCAGGCGGCTCCAGTGGACCTCCCACAGGCATACGAAAGCCGCAGGACCAGCAGACCCTCCGCAGGCACACCTGCGGGAGGTCCACCGGAGCGGCCTGCCGCCCTCTCGGCGACCGGCAGAGTGCCCCCCACAGCATGCCACCCTGCTTGGGGCAGTGAAATGTCTAGAGCCGCCCCTGAATGCAGTCTTAAACACAGAACAAGACAAAGTTTATTTAGCCTAATGTAGAAAAAATATACTAATCAATATAACATTAAGAGCCAATCTTGCTCTCTTTTCGCAGGGAAAATGCTCAGTGAAGCTTAAGTGTAGACTCAAGCCTTTAGTTAGGGGAAGGGATGATGTACACACAGCTGTCAAGAATATAGATTCAGGTCCACCCTCTGAACTATCTACAGTTCATCAAGAGAACATGCTCAAGCATGTGCTTCCATACTGGGGATTAAGGTATATGCTTCCCTTGCCAAATAAAAGTTCCGCTTTTTAACATGAGGGCACTTGTGGACTTGTAATACACAATCAGTCTGTGGAGTGACAAACTCCTTCAGCAGCAGGGTTGCTGGAACAATTTTTATAGTGGGGGTACTGAGAACCATTGACCGAAACTATAAGCCCTGTATATAATAGAAAACACATCAAGCGAAGGGGTGCAGCAGCACCCTTAGTTCCAGCACCTATGTTCAGCAGTGGTGCGTACTGACTGTTAAGAGCTACTTTAATTCTGGAGTTTTACTCGCAGCATTTATTTGAAATCACACATCTCATTTTTAAATGAAAAATCTTGTTGAACAGCCTAGCCTTTCGCACTCTTGCCCTTTTCTGAGCCCTGGCAGACAGCACCACAGCACTGCACAAATAGTAGGCAAGTTTCATTTAGGGCCAAATTCTGCTCTTGAGTGCATATACAGCTCTCAGAAGCTTCCAAGGGAATCACATGTCAGCATCAACAGGCAGACACTGACCTTTGTTCACTTGTCTCTAATTCTGGCTGTTCCTAACCCCTTGAAGAACTGCAGCATTAGGGAGACTGAATTTGACCCAATTCCAGTCAGTGGGCATTTTGCCACTGACTTCCGTGGGAATAGGAATGGGCCAATGGAGCTGAACCTTGCATGAAGCAAGTGCCTTCAGCTGCGTTTCACACTTAGAATAAACAGTTCTGCTTTGCACAGAATTTGAGAATGCAAGGGGAAAGTACCATTAAGAAAACAGCACAAGACATGGACTACTTTCAGCATGATTTTAGACTGTGCTTGTAAACAGTCAGAGGGGAAGACGAAAACAAAATACATCTTTGTTTGCTTCTGAATTCAAATTAATAGCTATTCAGAGCGTACCCTGAACATCACTGTCTCCTTGAGACCCGCACTTCTTTGTCAGATGTGACTTGACAGCTCTCTCTCCCTCAAATGTCAGACTCCCGGGAAACAGCTGACTATTTCAAGTACCATTTATGGCAACAAAGCTAATATTAACAAACTGGAAATCACCAACAGTTCCTGACATCAATGCCTGCAATGGCAACCTTTGCTAACTGGCTTCTTTAAAATAAAGGTTTTTGTTTGAGGGAGAAAATAAGGTCCAAATCCTGCTCACCCTACCAATTTACTGTCTTCAGTAGGAGTATTCCCATTGGTGAACTAAGGGAGAAGGATTTGGCTGTCAGTCCATACTCAGGAAAGCCTCATTTTAAAGCAATGCCAGCTTTTACCTGAGTGAGAACTGCAAGATCTGGCCTCTGTGTGTTTACAAAGAGTTGGTCACGATCCCTTAATATAAATGATACATCTACATCGGTTATCCACTTCTCTCTTCCCATCCATCCCTTTCTTCATTATTTTTAACTTTAAAGTATAAAGAGACAATGAACATTGCTGCTTATTAATAACTTTGTACATTTTTTACTCTTTATATGATTTTAAATATTATCAAAGCAGTTTTACTTCAGCAATACTAATACATGTATTATCTTGTTACAACAAATTCGGATAAATTCAGCAGTGATGTAATTACATGCAAGATACAAGTGTGTTGTAAAGCCTATGTATTGGTGAGCAGGCTATCTAACAAAGTAATTATACAGTCAATGTAACTGCTTTATCTCACGCCCTCTCTGTGCTGTTTGTCCAGCTACGCCTTCTCTTCCTGCTCCTCAGATTGGCATAATTGGGCACCAAAACTTCAGCGGAGAGATAAGATTGCCAATGATGGATATAAACTCAATGTCCAGCCAGACCACCTTAAGAACCTAGTCAGAGATTGATCCAGGTGGCACTTAATCTATAAGGTGGCCACATCCCTTTGGGATTTGCCACAAATTGATTGGGATGATTTAGGGCAGCTCTAACTTACACTGGGAACCAGATTGGAGCACAACTGGCACAAAATCAGGGAAGTGCAAAGGTGAGTTTTACACCACCTCCTCCAACCTGCTCTGTGTACCACAACTGAGAATCTGGCCTCTGACAGATGTCAAACTGGTGCAAGTTACACAACCGTTCTTTTGACACCTGCTTCCTTACCCACTTACCACTGAGCGCAACTTGCAAAACCATTTGCATCAAAGATGAATTTGGCATAAAGAATTCCATCAGAATTGTACACTAAAATGCACAATGAGAACACTGGGCTTGATCCTCAGCTGGTATAAGCTGGCATAGTTCCACTGCAGTTAACAGAGCTAAACCAGTTTACAGCAGCTGAGGATCTGGCTCCTATTTTTGATTTGGGGTGAATATTAAAAATATGGTAAGAAGAAAAAGATGATCAGTTCCAAATCCTCAAGCTGAATTTAAAAAAAATGAAAAAAAAATAAAAAATGTTGGGTTGGAAGACTCTTGAAATCCAAAATAGCAAAGGGTGAGCAAATGACATTACCCAAGATTCCAGAAGCTGAAAAACGTACACAGATTTGTTGATTCAATTAGAATGTATAACTAGAACTAAATATTCTGACACACATTCAGAAAATCACAGTAGGTTGTCACATATCTGCTATGCCATATCACTGACAAGCTGCACTGAAGCACAGTGCATTCAAAAGGCACATACTTCCCCTTAAAGAAATCATTTTCTTAAGATATTTAATATATGTTACATTTGCAGCAACTAGTAAAAGATTCCGTTGAATTACAAACTTGCAAGGCTGCCACCAGTAGCAAATTCATTTAAAACGAGAAAAAACCAAGAACATGTCCCAGACTCACAGTGCAACTCAGAGCAAAGGAGGAGACTTTCTATTAAAGTTGGCTACAATGACAATTGCATAATTCAGAAGCAAGTGTGATCCTAGTGTTCAGCCAGCCAAGTTAAAATGGAATCCAGGAGAAGTCTATGAAGACACTAGTAAAATAGGTCTTTACAACATCTTGCAACTTCTATCCTTCTGATAGAGGAGTCCTCACTCCATCTTTTTTCCCCAGGTGTAAACAATTAGCTTTCCCCACTATGTCTAATCTTACTTACAGTGAAATTACAAATGAAAAGTGAAAAATCACTTTTTAATCCCAAGATCTCAGAGTACTTCCTAAGCATTAATTGAGTCTCACAACACACTTCTACGACAGGTCAGTATTGTATCCATTTTAGAGATGATTAAACTGAAGCACGGAGAGTTTACCTGCATTCCCCCAGGTCTCCCAATGAGGCAGAGACTGTGCCAACAGCAGACTCCAAGAGTCCCATCTCCCTGTCCTCTGCATTAACCTCTGTGTTTAACCAACACACCTAATAAAGATAACCATATTAATACGGCTGAAGTGTTCAATACAGAGACTTGAATACAGTAATTTATGCAGAACCTGTAATCCATTCATCCACCACTCCACAAGGATTACAAAATCTAGGTACACATACGTGAACCAAAATTTGTATAGAGCTGCAGTGCACTGTTAAAGAAAGCGTGCATTTCAACACAGATATTGCTGCATTTTAGCGGTAAGGGAGATACCACACAACACGAACAGGAAGCGAAAAATATCTTGTCCAATAGAAGCTGTTTGTGGAATTTAAACAGGCAGAATGTAATAACCCGCTACTATCTCATGCTCATATCACCCGGCCTACCACCCCCAACCTTGTAAAAGTACTCTGATGATACAAAGCCAATGTTCTGACTGCTTATGGTTTAACTCAGCAGACACCACCTCCAATGGTACAGTTACTGTTAGCATGACATGGGGGGCTTGGTTCAATACTGACTCAAAAGGCAGCATGTCACTTCCAGAATGCCCAGTACTACTTCCAGGAGCACAATGGATTGACCTTGTAGTCCCTCATCCAAGTACTACTTAGGCATGACTACTAAGCTTGTGAGATCTTATAAGGACACAGATTGAGGCAGTATGAAAAGAGTGTGTGAGTTACAATGCAAACTTGGATGTAATTTAGACCACTATGGCTGCCATAGATAAGAAGCTTGAAGATGTTGGAATAAAACTGCAGGAGACTGAGAAGAAAATTGAGGACTTGAAGGCAACAGCAGATGGGCAAAATGCTGTTATTTCTGATAACAGTAAGAAGTGTAAAGTATTGAAAAATCAATTTGATGACCTTGTGGATGAGCTCAGGGAGTAGTCTCATGTTAGATGGGATTCACAAAGGCATACAGACACGGGAGACTGAAGTAATATTTTCTAAACGAATATAGCAGGTGCTCTGGTAAAATTAATTTCATTTCCCTCTACAACACATATTTTTCCCAGGAAAGCCATCAAGAGAATTTCCTACACGGAACTCTTACAAGCTAAGAAAATGTCCCAACAACAACCCTCGCTCATGCTTCGGAGCATTGCAGATTTCTTTGAATGGTCAGGAAGGACTTCTTCTCCCACACACAGTTACATAGACTTATGCATTACAAAGTTTTTATGCTCATTTTTTAACCTTCCTCTTAAGCATCAAGTTCTGATTTCTGACAAATATGCTAGATTATATGAACCATTATGCCAATAAATATATTCCCAAACCACCACAATATTTTATATTTTAAAAGAGGCAGAAAGTTCCTGAGAGGTGGAGGATGGCTGCAGAAAATCATGACAACTTTTCAAATTTGACAGAGAAATTTACCAGTACTTTGTGGTGCTTATTACATAATTTGCTCTCATAGCTGTCTTTTGTTGGAAGTTATTAGTTTGGGCTGGTTAGAGTGACACTACAATTGTGATTAAATCCATTATGAGCGTATATGTTCAAGTGATTTCAACTTTCTTCAGTAATTATATTCTTTGGATTGACATGCAAGTTCATAGTCTTGTAATGGAAAACACACCCACTGGTTCACAGAGTTTACTCCTATACAAGTATCGGGGGTAGCCATGCTAGTCTGTATCCACAAAAACAACAAGGAGTCCGGTGGCACCTTAAAGACTAACAAATTTATTTGAGCATAAGCTTTCATGCATGGCCCATGCATCTGAAGAAGTGAGGTTTTTTACCCACGAAAACTTATGCCCAAATAAATGTTACTCTTTAAGGTTCTCGTGTACTCCTTGTTGTTTTTATTCCTATACAAGTGCGGAATATACTTCCCCCTACCATACTGACACCATACCAAAAGGTATTTTAAAGTCCTGAGGTGTTTCAAAAATAATGGGCAAAAATTCATCTGGCTGTTGTGGTGATATACAAGCATGAAAAAAGGTCCATGGTTTGATTTAACGTTAGTAATTGAAGTTATAGTGTGAACTCAAGCGGAGACAAGTTACTGCCGAGTGGAAGACACAGGAAAATGGTCACTGTCACATCCTAGAAACTAAGGGGTTGCTAACTCGGTGAAGGGGAGGGAAATACAAGAGTCTAAAAAATAAATATATTATTTTCTTAGGAGTCATTGGCTGGTCAATTTCCTCCTCTCCAGGGCCCAAAACAAACAATTTTATCTTCTTGCATTTAGAGAGATAAACAAAGGGATTCCCTGTTTGCTACAGACAAACAGAGCCTTCATGGCTCTCCCTTCTTAAACAAACGTATAAGAAAGAACCTATATAGGGAAGAGATTTCTAATAGCAGAGGACTGTTTAATCTAGCAGACAGAATCAAAATAAGATCCAGTGGCTGGAAATTGAATCTAGAAAAATTCAGACAGGCAATAGGGCGCAGAGTTTTAACACTGAAGGTAATTAACCATTGGGACAACTTTCGAGAAATTTGGTAGATTCTCCTCAAGACTGGATGTCTTTCTCGATGTGCACTAGTTCAGCCAGAAATTATGGTCTTGATGCAGAAATTTTTGAGTGAAATTCTATGTAGGAGGTCAGAGTAGAGGACCATCCTGGTCCCCTTGTGGCCTTAAAATCTGTAAGGTCCTCTTTTCAGCAGAATGGAACTCAACAATTCAAGCACCCCCTTGAGATATCTAAGCAAGGAAGAGAACACTGCTTCCAGGGCACAGTCATGTGTCCTCTCTACTCAGCTGGAAGGAAACGAAACTCTTTCCTCCAGGAGGCCCCTCTCAAGAAACCCACGCCCCTTTATGACTGCCTATTAATAAGCCTGAACTTATAGGCATTCACTCCAAAGCTGGAAGCTAATGCAGCCTTTCCCATGACTGAATCCATTCACTCTCCAGCTGCCTGTCACAGAAGAAAACAGGTTTTAAAAATTCATCCACAGCAGACAGAGAAAATATTGGAGTGATAAGCGAGATCCTCTACACTTTCCATAGTAGAGATGAGTCAGCCAGGATTGTTTAGGACTGGAGGGCACCAAACTCCACTGTGGCGCTCTAGTCCACCCGCTGTGGAAACATAACCTTGGCTTATTGGGTTGTTTTATAGTTTTTTTCATGGGATTTCTGTGACTTGGCTTGGTGTGATAAAGGAGAAGGGAATTTATGGGCCTACATGCTTCCATTCTAGTCTTGATAAGGATTTGGTCTGATACTCAGCAGGATCCCTCACCACAACAGAATTTTATAATTCCACAGGAAACAATTCTAAAAGGGCCCCATGCAATGCATGTTGATGGTCTGCAAAGAGTTGGCTGCTCCAGAAGTACTAACTCCCTCCTTATTTTCAGCTGCCAAACTACATTAAAAGCCCTAAAAAACACATTGAGGAGTTTTCTAAGCAAGTGTTGTAGTTGCCCCAGGGATAGTTAGTGATCATGAACAGGAAAGAAGGTGGTCCATAGAATCACCAATGGAGGGACAGTGATCCATGAGACATTCTCAGCATTAAAACACAATCCACACAATGAAAAAGTTTGAGTATCCCTGGAATAGAGGCTCTGGTGACATGCTCAGCGAGAAGGAAATTGTCTGGATTCTGAAGGGACTTCTGTGATGTTTGGATTGTATTCTGGCATAATGCTCACTCACTGTTTGATATACTCCCACGTTATCCTCTATTCATCCAAAACCATAATGAAAAACATTTGCATTCATTGTTGTATCTGGCATCAGAACGCTGAAGACTGCTGTACCCACTCTTAGAACTTTAAAATGAGATACGCTTTTACATTATGTTAGTATTGATGATGGTGACTTGAACTGGAAGGATAAATCTGTAGCATTTAATCACATGACTCACATTTATTGAATACACAGGTACATACAGGAACACATTCTATGCTCATTTAGTAGCTTCTAGCATAATACATCCCTCATAATATTTACCCAAAGAGGTCTCTTCTCCCTTGCCTGTGATTTAAATTATAATCTCTGATACAGCAAACGGCAGTTTTACTGAACTGACTTTATTAGGAGGGACATTTTCAAAGTCTTTTGTAAAGTATAATATGAGCTAGACAATTGGTTTTAAAGAGTCACTCTGCTAAAATAACTCTAATTCCATATCTGGCCACTTCTTTCTCTGAACCTTAGCCAAGATTAAGCCCTTTCTATCTGTCCACACTGCTCAAACTATCATCCAGGCCCTTATTATCTCCCATCTTAACTATTGAAACCTTCTCCTCTCTGACCTTCCCGATACCTTTCTCCATTCAGGCCCATTGAAAATGTTGCTGTTAAAATCACCTGGCTGGCCCACCATTCCAACAATGTCCCACCAATTCTACCTATGAGTCCATGCTCTTCCATTACATCAAGTTCTCTTTCTCTTGTCCAACAGTGTCAGCCTCCTTCATTTGTTTGTCCAATTCTTCCATAAGCCCCTTTGTACTTTTCTCCATCGTGCCCCTTGGACACCTGGGATGTCCTTCCCAAACTGGCCATAAAAACACTACCCTGAACTCCTTCAACATCCACTCTACACCCATCAGAAAGGCTGGACTTTCATTTCCCTGGAAGGACTCAGACTAACTACCCAGTCAACAAGAGGGAAACCAAAGAAGTGGCCACACCTGATGGAGGAAAGGTAAGCCAGCAAACAGTGGCTCCTGCATTTTAATCCATAGATGGTTAGGCCTTGGGGTTAGTCTGATCACTCCTGGTAATCTATTCCTGGCATTGGCTAAAATATCCATTTGTCAACCCAGGAAGAAGCAGCTGGACCAGCTGTGGATGTGGGATCTTCTTCCAAACACTTGTTAGAGAACATCCTCGCTTGGCTCCTTTCTGTAGCACTGGGTTCTGTCCAGGGATCTCTGCTCAAGATCCCCTTCTGGATCCCTCATTGTGAGCCTTTGACCCCCCTCCCTTCTTTGTATTTTGCCCAAGAAATCAGTCGATCATTCTGCCTTTGTTGTCCCTCCTCAGTGTTGAGAGAGGCCACTGTAAAATAAACTGGTCTCGTCTGGTAAATAATTCTTCAAACACTGTGTCTGGCACCAAGACATCTCTCGGCTAGTGCATGAGACTCTTATTCTAGGCTTCCCTAGACATAGCATCCATATGGAGAGCAGTTGTGTTGGTGGGTGTTGGATAGTGAGATCCTAACTCATTGGACATCTTGTAGAGTTAGACTAGAATTTTGAATCTTGTGCAACAACGGACAGGAAAGGAGCAGTGTATGCAAAGCACGAGTGTGATATGTTCATACCAGTCTTGCTACCTTAATGGTGCATGCTATATGAGTTGTAGTTACCATATTGCAGTTACATTCAGCCCCTGATACTGAGAGCTCCAGTAGCCTAACCTGCAAGTGATGAACGCATGGATCACAGTGCTTGGGTCCTCAACTGATCAGAGAGGTGGAAAGTGTTCCCCATCACTGCTGCAATCTGTGTAGCTAGGTGCTATGAGGAGTTCAACATAACCCCAAACCTATGCACTACTTTGAAGAATGGCGGTCAGTAGTGTGCCCTCTAATTTTTTTACGTCCATGTGCGGAATGAATTTTGTTATGTGCACCAATATGGAGGTGATGTGTGACACATCACTTCCATACTGGTGCACATAACAAAATTCATGTGGCGGGGGTGGGGCTGAGGGGTTAGGAGTGTGGGAGGGCGCTCAGGGCTGGGGCAGAAGGGTGAGGTGCGAGGCGGGGTGAGGGCTCTGGTTGGGGATGAGGGGTTCAAGGTGCAGGAGGGGGCTCAGTGCTGGGGCAGAGGGTGTGGGGGGTGCAGGCTCTGAGGTGGGGCCAGGGATGAGGGGTTTGGGGTGCAGGCTGCCACAGGGCTGCGGTAGGAAAGAAGACTCCCCCCAGTCCTCTCTCGCCATAGCTGCTCAGGGCTGGGGGAGAGGTGCCTCTCCCTAGCTGCAGCAGCTGCGCTGGGCTGGGCCAGGCCAGGCTGAGGGAGGGTGCTTCTCCCCGCCACAGCAGGTCCACGCTGGGGGAGATGCATCTCTCTCTGCCACAGCCCTGAGCCCCTGTGTGGGGCTTAATAGGCAGCTGCTCAGCTGCGCAGCTTAGAGGGAACTTAGGTGGTCTGATGCATTGATGGGATTGGTACCTTAGTCAACTCCTGCAAGTGCTTTATTCTTCCTACTAGGGCTGGCAATTGCAGCTAACTCATGCAATTAATGGAAAACAAATTAAATAGATTTTTAAAAATAGTGGCAATTAACAACAGTTTTAATAGCACTGGTAAACAATAATAGAATACCAATTTAAAATTATAAATACTTTTGGATGTTTTTCTATATTGATTTCAATTACAACCGAATACAAAGCGTACAGTGCTCACTTTATATTACAAAAGTGCCATGTGAATGTCTGTTCTCACTTTCATGTGACATTGTAAATAAAAAGCAGGCAGCATTATCTCCTATAAATGTAAACAAGCTTGTTTGCCTGAGTGATTGGCTGAACTAGTAGTAGGACTGAGTGGACGTGTAGGCTCTAAACTTTTACACATTGTTTTCTTTTTAACTGCAGTTATATATATAAAAAAATCTACATTTGTAAGTTGCACTTTCATGATAAAGAGATTGCACTACAGTACTTACACAAGGTGAACTGAAAAATACTATTTATTTTGTTTATCTTTTTACAATGCAAATATTTGTAATCAAAAATATAAACTGAGCCCTCTACACTTTGTATTCTGTGTTATAACTGAAATCAATATATTTGAAAATGTAGAAAAAAGTGCAAAATATTTATAATAAATTTAAATTGGTAATATTATTAACAGTCCAATTAAAACTGCAATTAATCATGACGTTTAAAAACTCACAATTGTGATTTTTTTTTAATCGTTTGACAGTCCTACTTCCTACCTTTATCACTTCTGCATTCTCTAAATTATGATTGAACCAAATAATTTTCATCTGTTTATTTCTTTCCGGCACTGAAATGAAGGAAGCTGCATCATTTGAGAAGTATTAGTGCATGTCCATGGTAACTCAGTTTCTCCCAGTAATTTTATATGTATATATAAATATTTCAAACAAAAAGCTCCAGGCAAAGAACATATATGGTGCAAAGTAAAGTGCTCATTCGGTGTTTGCATGCTTTGATAAGCACACGTGCAAATCCAATGAAATCCAGAGATGATATCTATTCATGGAAATTCCCATTCAGTATACACATAACACATCTACTGTGCCAGTGGAACACTGAGAAATTATTAGTATTAAATGTTTTAACAGTGAACATGCATTAAATATGGGCTTCTTTTCCAGACCAATATAATGCAGGTATGACATATGGACTACATCTCTGTCAAATGTCAAGTTTTCAACACCTTCCACTGAGGTGCTAAAAAAAGTCACAACGACTGTTTCTTAGCAGAAAATCTGATTTTTTTCAATCCTTATATCTTTGAAATGTGTTTCATGAAAAATATTCTCCTTATCTGGGAGCAAGAATACCTATTTTTTGGTGAAATGCTAAATTGTTGGGAAAGTTATAAGCAACTAAAAATGATATTTTTAATGGAAACATTTAGGTAACCTTAACTATAAGTGTTGCCACATGTGCTAGCTCTAATACATATGAGAACAGGTTGAAAAATGGGAGGGTGGAAATCTTCTACAAACATTGAAAAAAAGATCTGCTTTTCATTGGAGCATATTTCCTGTTAGTTTTTTGCCCAGCTCTAGCCACTGATATTGAAAATGATGGATGAAAGCACAGAATCCTGCTGGATTCCATGTGACAGCCGTTAGATCGGATCCAGTAATACATTTAAACATGTGCCTAGCTTCCATTATGTGAATAGCTCCATTAATTTCAATAGGCTACTCACATTCTTAAAGCTATACAGGTGCTCTGCTGGACTGGAGACCAAGTATAGAGAGCGAAGCCTGGTCTACACTAGTCTGTTATTTCGGAATTAGCCAAGTTAATTCGGAAAAAAAATTATTCCGTCCACACAACCTAACCATTTTTTCAATTTAAAGAGCTCTTTAATCCGATTTCTGTACTCCACCTTGGTAAGTGAAGTAGCACTTAAATCAAGATCTCAATCCCAGGTTAAAGGTTATTGTGGACGCAATTCGACATTATTGGCCTCCGGGAGCTATCCCAGAATGTTCCCTTGTGACCACTCTGGATAACACTCTCAACTTCAATGCACTAGCCAGGTGGGCAGGAAAATCCCCGGGAACTTTTGAATTTCATTTCCTGTTTGGTCACCATCAGCACAGGTGACCATCAGCACAGTCCACCATCACAGGAGATCACGCAGTCCTGGATTCGCAGACAAGCTCCCAGCATGGTTTGAATGGGACGTACTGGATCTCATCGCACGTTGGGAAGACAAGTCTGTTATGGCAGAACTACATTCCAAAAAAAAGAACGCAAATACGTATGCTAAAGTCTCCAGAGCCATAATGGAAAGAGGCTACTCCAGGGATACAGAGCAGTGTCGTACAAAAATCAAGCAGCTCAGGAAATTGTACCAAAAACAGGGAGACGAATGGGCACTCTGGGTCACAGCCTCATACATTCTGCTTCTACCGTGAGCTGCATGCAATTATGGGGGATGATGCCACCACCACCCCACCACTGTCCGTGGACACCTGCAAGGGGAAAGTTGCATGGAGCGAGGAGGAAGAGTCATTGAAGGATGAAGAGGAGGAGGAGGACAGCGCACAGGCGGCAAGTGGGGAATCTGTTTTCCCCCTTGCCAGGAACTATTCTTAACGCTGGAGCCAATACCCTCCCCCCACTGCCAAGGAAGGCTCCCGAACCATGACCCTGGAGAAGATACTTCTGTTGAGTGAGAGCCTGATCGGAGCCACGTGGGGAAGGGCGAGGGGGAAACCCAGCCGCGCTGGGCTGTTCGTGTTTAGTTTAAAGGGCTCATCCCTGCTCAGAGCCTCATCGGAGACACACGGTGGGTGCGGGGGGATGAGGGGTGGGGAGGTGTTGTGTGAAGCGATCATCCTAGAGAGCCTGCAGGCCCTCCTTTTATATGGTAAAACCACCAGGCATTGCTTGCTATGGGAAAGGGGGCCCAGCAGTTTGAAAGCATTGAAATGAATGCAGAAGCAGCAGAACCCCGCATGCCCCTAGGCTGCCTGCAAGCTGAATTCTGTTGCCCGGTGGTGTGTGGTGGCTACTCACACCAAAGTGTCCCCTTTGTTCTCTGAAATGTATCTTTTAAAATACTACCCTCCCTTTTTCTCCTCCTGCAGGTGCAAATGTTTCAACGTGGCCCCTATCTACTCTGTCCCAGAGGCTGGTCCAGATTAGAAGGCGGAAAAAACAAACTCGGTGACGACATATTCGCCGAGCTCATGCAATCCTCCCACACTGATAGGGCCCAGCTGAATGCACGGAGGCAAACAATTGCAGAGTCCCATAAAGCATTACAGGAACACGAAGAGAGGAGGGACACGCACGATGAGAGCAGGCAGGATGCTACGGTCAAGCTCATGGAGTAGCAAACTGACATGCTCCACTGTATGGTGGATCTAATGCGGGAGAGGCAGCAAGACCACAGACTGCCGCTGCAGCCCCTGTATAACTGCCCTCCCTCCTCACCCAGACGCCCAAGAACACCGTGGGGGGGGGAGGCTACGGGGACCCACACACTCAACCCCAGAGGATCGCCCAAGCAGCAGAAAGCTGGCATATGCAAACTTTTGATTTGGTTTCTGGACTTGTCCTTCCCTCCTTCTCCACCCCCCTAACCCAATAGCCCCCAACCCCCAGTCTACCTTCAGATTTATCTCAATGTGTTATGCAACAAATAAAAAAGAACAGTTTTTAAACAATTTTGACTTTATTTCCTTTTATATATAAAGGGGGCAGGCAACTTCAAGAGAAACAAACACAACTGTCACACCATACCCTGGCCAGTCATGAAACTGGGTTTCAAAGCTTCTTTGATGTGCAACGCACCCTGCTGCACTCTTCTAATCTCCCTGTTGCTTGGCTGTGCGAAATTAGGCACCAGGCAAGTTGCCTCAACCTCCCACCCTGCCATAAATGTCTCCCCCTTACTCTCATAGATATCGTCAAGCACACAACAAGCAGCAATTACAATTGGAATATTGATTGTGCTGAGATCTAACCAAGTCAGTAAACTGCACCAGCACACTTTCAAACATCCAAAAGCACATTCTACCACCATTCTGCACTTGCTCAACCTATAGTTGAACTGCTCCTTACTAGTGTCCAGGGTGCCTGTGTACAGCTTCATAAGCCATGGCATTAAGGGGTAGATTAGGTCCCCGAGGATAACTATAGGCATTTCAACATTCCCAACAGTAATTTTCTGGTCTGGGAAGTAAGTCCCTTCCTGCAGCTGTTCAAACAGACCAGAGTTCCTGAAGATGCAAGTGTCATGCACCTTTCCCGGCCATCCCACGCTGATGTCGGTGAAACGTCACTTGTGATCCACCAGTGCTTGCAGCGCCATGGAAAAGTATCCCTTGCGGTTTATGTACTGGCCGCCCCAGTATGCCGGGGCCAAGATAGGGATATGCGTTCCATGTCCTCATCAGTATAGTAATCACACTGTCGTCGCTTCCTCACCCGGTTTTGCAAGTACTGCGCATACTGCTGGATAATGCGCGAAGTACTTACAATGGTCAAAACTGAAGCAGAGATCTGAGCAGGCTCCATGATTGCCGCTATGGTGCCTGCATGGGTAATCCTGGAAAAAGGGCGCAAAACGTAGGAGGTCTGTTCGGTTCAAGATGGCCGATAAAAGGCAGTAAATGGTTATCTTCTGTAGCTTTCACGAAGTCGGGAAGCTCTCTAGAGTTGCAAGAGCAGGAGAGCAGAGTTTACGGCAGAAGCTGTGCGGCTCAGGTCACTATGGCTGAAAAATGGCGGGGAATTGTTGCTGTCTGTAGCTTCCACGAAAGCCCAAGACCGAAAACATGGAAAAAGCGGCAGAAGCTGTGTGGCTCAGTTCATGATGGCAGAAAAATGGCAAGGAATTGTTGCCTTCTGTAGCTTACATTCGAGCCCAGGACAGACAACATGGAAAAATTAGCTAGTGATGCAAGAGCGGGAGAGCACAGTTTGCAGCGGAAGCTGTGCTGCTCGGTTCACGGTAACCGAAAAAAGGCAGGAAATGGTTAGATAAAAGAGTAGATAGAAAGACAAGAGGACATGCGAGGTGGATTCATAGTACCAGGGGACAGACGGTGCACCGTACTGCACCATCTGCTGGTAGTATGGCGTCTGCCGTAGCTTTCATGGTAGGAGGAGCGAGTGACGGTACACACCCAGAAACACCCGCGAGAATGTTTTTGCCCAATCATGCACTAGGAGCTTAACACACAATTCCAATGGGCAGCAGAGACTGCGGGATAGCTTCCCACAGTGCACTGCTCTGACATTCGATGCTACTGTAGACGTACCCTGAGTGTCTAAGTCACGGGTCGGCAACCTTTCAGAAGTGGTATGCCAAGTCTTAATTTATTCACTCTAATTTAAGGTTTCGCGTGCCAATGTTTTTAGAAGGTCTCTTTCTATGAGTCTATAATATATAACTAAACTATTGTTGTATGTAAAGTCAATAAGGTTTTTAAAACATTTAAGAAGCTTCATTTAAAATTAAATTAAAATGCAGAGCTCCCTGGACCAGTGGCCAGGACCCGGGCAGCGTGAGTGCCACTGAAAATCAGCTCATGTGCTGCCTTTAGTACACGTGCCATAGGTTGCCTACCCCAGTCTAGGTTTTGGGGGGCCTGTCTGAGACAGTGAAGAGCTACCACATTTACTTTGGCTAGGTCTCTTAGGCATTTCTTCAGCCCCTTGCAGTCTGGGCCAGTCCTAGATCAAATGGCACTCCAGGTGAGGAGTCCCTTCAGCACCTCTCCCCCATTTGTTAAACTTTTAATACCTTACAGCCCCCCAAGCCCAGCACCCCCCAAGCCTGGAACCCCATGCGGTCACCTGGGTCGCCCACCCCTAAATCCGGCCCTGCACAGTCAACAGTACTGAAGACTGCTGAGAGATCAAATAGCGTAATCATGAAGGCTTGTTTGCTATCCAAGGCCAAGAGAAAATCACCCATCAGCTAACTGTGCCATATCCCTATCAGGGGCCTGACTCCAAAAGGTAGAGGATACCAGCAAAGGTGAGAAACCATTGGAGTTTGGTCATCACCACTTTTTTAATGAGTTTGTCTAGTTAAGGGAGGTTGGAGACAAGGTAATGATGGATGTTCAGTGTGGGTTACTTCGGACGTGGCTGGACTACTGCATTTTTTATAGTGGTAGGCAAATTGCCTTCTTCAAGAACGACTGATTTTTTTTTTTTTTTTAAACATGGCGATATACCTATCTCATAGAATTGGAACGGACCTTAAAAGATCATTGAGTCCAGTCCCCTGCCTTCACAGCAGGACCAAGTACCTTCCCTGACAGATTTTGCCCCAGATCCCTAAATTGACCTCTCAAGGACTGAACTCACAACCTTGGGTTTAGCAGGCCAATGCTCAAACCACTGAGCTATCCCTCCCCGCAATAATGATTTCAATTACAGTAGCCAGGTAAACCTTTTACATAGCCTGCTATTTTAACAGTATCATTATAGATACAGATATAGCAGCAATTGTGTTATAAACCCCACAAGTTAAATACATCGCTGGGATAATGTCACTGTTTTCTAGCATGAATTTAACTCTGTTTCTGCAGGGACTTATTACTTGGCCTTTCCAAATCACACTTAGTGCATATATTCTCAGCCTAGGGATCCATTGTTAAAAAAGTGTTAACATGATTGATCTGTAATGGATTAGACTGTAAAATATCTACCACACTTTCTGCACCTTTAACAGTTACATCTTTACAAATAAAAATTTTGAAGTCATTTAAATAAATTAATAAATCTCTTTTTTTGTGCCCTGAAAATGGAAAAGAGTCAGAGATTGCATGAAGTCTATTAGGGACCTCGCTACTGCCAATCTGTTCTAAGAGTGTGCCTACACTTTGAACTAGGGCTGTGATTCCCAGTTCAAAGAGACATACTCATGCCAGCTCTCACTAAGCTAGTGTGCTAAAAACAGAATGCAGCTGCAGCAGTGACAAATAGCACCCAGATTACATGCTGAAGGTCTCAGATAACATTGCCATAGCCACATTCTATTTTTAGCACACTAGCTCAATGAGAGCTAGCCCGAGTATGATTCGAGATGAGAATCACATCTCCAGCTCTAAGTGTAGACATACCCCATGTGGAAGGTACTCAGATACTATGGAGATGAACAGCAATATGAAAATAATATACCTAACACAGATGATACACTTCTACCGTTTTCAAATACTAACTTAGAAATAACTGAGTTGTTTAACTTGAGAGAAGAGATACTTTATATGTAAAACAGTGAGGTCTAAGAATTTTTAAAACATGTACATTGTGTTCCATGCCACAGATTAGATGCATAAAATGGCTACTGTGAAAAATCTGGTCAATTTAAACAAAAATTAGGATACTTACATTGTAGCGAAGTCTCTGGAGTCATTACAATGCATAATTATACCAAAATTTTTAATACCATTCAACCACGTTTATCTAAATGTAGAGAGTAGATGCAAAACATTTTGAATAAACTCAGTTTCTGATTAGCAGGAAAGGAAGTTATTATATCAGGGAACGTGATTGTCCTTTGGCTGACTGGTAGTTCTATTAACTGGTATTATCAGAGTATTACACGACTAGTACAATTTTATATTTGCTGAGATTTCACACAGAATTAGAATGTCATTTTAAAGTGTAACATAATTTTGCTAATAAAAGTTCCAGCAAAAAGATCATTCACTTTTAAAACAAAACGCATGCAGTGCTCATGCAAGGCACAAAGATTAACAGCACTGGAGAATGAAGGTGCCCATGCCCAGAACTTGGCAGGCAGCAAAGACTGACAGTGAACCTTCTCCAGTTTCCCCACCGACCCACTTCTACATCTGGTATCCTGACAGACGGAGTGCCATTAGGGGTAAAATAATAGATCATTCTCCTTTGCTCATCCAAATCTTGACCTCTCCACTGGGGCTTTCAAACTATTGCCAACAGGTATGGAGTGGAATCCTGACTCTAATGACGTAAATAGCAAAATACTCATTGACTTCATTGGGGTCAGAATTTTTCCCAGGGTGGTTTTTATGATGTGTTTCCTATCTATCTATCTATCTATCACCTAGGTCAAAAAATGGGGCCCACCAACTCATTTCACAAAGATCACTGAACAGTCATGACATGGTAATAACATCGGCCCTCTGCCAACTTTAACTAGACCCAAACCAACAACCTGGTGGTAAAAGGCGCTACACACTCATCACCAATCTCCCAAGCCATCTAGCCCCCTATGTAAAAACTGCAATAATCATGAGACCCGTGGAAGAACCATAATAGTTCCATTCAAATTACACAGATTCAAACAGATCAACAAATGGTGACAATGTTAATGGAAGAGTCTGCCTATTAGTGAGAGAAGGAATGGGTTGAGGTGGCTGTTAAAAATAAAGGGAAATCATTTTTGAAGTGTTACAATAATCTTGACAAAGTTTCTCTGTCCAGTCTTTTCCTCATATACTATTAAATTGTTTTAATTGGTTTTGCAGAAATATTTTAAAAAATATCTATTCTCCCCCACCACAGACATATTCAGGTTACAAGGAACAGTGGTCAGCTAACCTATCTCCTCCTTGCTCACTGACAGAATTTATTTCCCTTTACTAACCATACCTGGAAAATGATGCTGTTTGAACCCTTCTGGCTAAAAACTGCCAGCTGCTTAAGGGTCCAGTCTTGCACTCACTGAAGTTAATAGACATTTTGTCCTTGAATTGGGCCCAAATGTGGTTCAGCAACACTTTTTTGGTTCATGGTGAGCACTGGAGCCTTTTGCTAGATTTTTTTTTTTAGTTAAACCTGAACTGTGTCCAATATTTATAACATTATTACACTTTCTGTTGTAAAATCCTTTTATCTTTAAAGGACTTTCACACATACTAGAAGTTCAACTGGACAAGTCTATTACTTGCTGTCAGATGCTTGTATCTCAGTAACACACTTGCAGGTCTGTTCCTATCATATACATTTCTATAGTTACTATCATTTAGATTCATATTTTCTAAAATGTCCACTAATTTGGGGGTTCTTGACTTTTGGGCTCCCAATCTGAGAGATTACAGGCTGCCTTTGAGAGAGCTGTTAGGCATTCATTATACTATTTGCTATGAATAAAAATTGGGTACTCAACACTCTGAAAATAAAGCTCAAACTGTCTCATGTTGGACCCTTTTGCAAATTTGGGCCAAATTAGTCTAACAAACAGGTTTAAATACAAGACTTTACACTTCCAATCCCACACCTATCAATAAGGACCACTCTTTTTCACCATGCTATAGTGCCTGAGCCTCAATCACTCAGGCACTGAAAAGCTGTGAGCCTTCTAATCAATAGTCATACTGAGGCCAGGTCTACACTGCGACTTTAAATCGGTTTAATGGCCGATATACCGATTTAACGCTGTACCCGTTCACACGACATCGTCATTAATATTGAGTTAAACGGCTCCTTAAATCGATTTCGGAACTCCTCCAGAGCAGGAGGATATGCTAAATTCGAGGAGTGAATGAACTCGGATTAGGTTCGTGTGACGGAAATCGACATTATTGGCCTCCTAGAGGTATCCCAGTGCACCATGACCGCTTGGTCCGCAATACGACTCGATGCGGATGCGGTAAACAGGAAGAGCCCCGAGACTTTAGAATGACATTCCTGCTTTCACGTGTCGCATCTGATCAGCACGGGGCGATCAGTTTCAAAATGCAAAGTAGCTCCTGCATTGAACCTTACGGGAGATATTAGATTGATCGCTGTATGGTGAGAAAATCTGTTTTATCAGACTCCGTTAAAGAACAGGAAGCCAAAGCGTTGAAAAAATAAACTCCAGGATACACAGCGTGCATGACCAATACGTGGAAGCCAAGACTCAAACGGATGCTCATGGAGAGGAGGGAGGGGGTGAATGAGATACAGTTACAGTCTCCACATGCAGTCTCTGAAAACTTTTGCATTCCTTGGCTGAGGCGCCCAATGTCTGTAGCTTAATACACGGTGTCTGGTCGTTCACGGAACAGCTGTCAGTCATCTTCCCCCCCGCAGCACATGAAGAGAATAAAATAAATAATCCTATGTACTGTAAATTGCACCCTCTGTGTACTGAATCGCTGCTGGCGAGAGTACGCGAGTTGTTGACAATGGTCAGGCATACCGTTTGTGATTCAGGCTATGATCTGCTGTGCTATGCGTGTTTGCTCAATGCACTCCGTGGAAAAGGCGCCAAAGGTTGTCTGCTGCCTTCCAAAAGGGAGGGGTGAGCTGTAACCAGCACCACCCGGAAATGTTTCTCGTGCCCATCAGGCACTATAGTCTCAACCGGAGTCGGGAAATATGGGAATAGGCTGAGGAACGCTACTCACAGTGCACCGCTCCTGAAATCGATGGTAGCTTTGGACCATGGACGCAAACAATCGATTTCGTGATCCCACTGTGGACGCACTAAACCGATTTTATTAGATCTGTTTTGTAATATCGGTTTAAGCTAATTCGAAATAATCGTGCAGTGTAGACGTACCCTCACAACAAAGCACTGCTCAGGAGTGAAAAGTCCACTCAGCTCAAAAGTCAGCATTATAGCGGGGGATATCATGCTAACAACCACCAAATACTAGTTTGATACCTGGGCAGTGTTCCAAAAGGGAACAGAAAACCTAAAGATAAAAGAACTGACTATTCTGTCAGCTAATCCACTTTCTCCTTGCATGCATATCTGAACATGGAGCCCACACTTTAGAAATAAAGTACTGTGTAACTACTGAAGTGCTTTGCCTGGGGTTGTCAGTACTAGAATGCTGGCACCTCAGAGTTAAGGTCGACTTGCAGTTCCCATTGTAAACTTTTTATTTTTAGGGCTGAGTAATTCAACCTTTTTCCATTCACACCAAGTTTTTGGCCCTTTGGCAACTTTTCTTGTAGAAAATAAACCAGGATGCATTAATAATTTGACAATCCACAGTGTATATGGAGAATATACACTGTTTTTATTAATAAACGGACTCAAAGTAGTCTTGATATTATGACTGACATCACAAGGTCTCTGGAGATACTAGAGCATCAATCAGAAGTATCCTACAGCATGTTAAGATTGTTATAGTTCCCACTGTACATCTCTTTCCATAGTTACATATCTCAAAACAAGCAAAATGGTGAAACAATTACCTCTGGGTCATTCTACGAGATCAAGAACTCAACACTGATGGGCTTCACAATACTGTTTTCCTTTACCTGCTGGTCAGAGTTCATTTGCAGCTGAAAACTACGTTTTGATAATTAGCATGAGAGCTTAATTCTAAATCCCATATTTATGAAGGAAGGCTAAGCGTGGAGTTCCTGATCCGATTAGAAAATGTGATCTCCTCTTAAAAGACTGCGACAAAGGGAAGTACGGAGACACCAGATGGATTTGAATTTTAGGTGGTAATTTAAAATCTTTAAACTCTTTTCAACTTACAGAATATTGTAAAGGCCTTGGATACCTCATGTGACACCAATTTTTAAAAAGGGTTCCAGAGGTGATCCCGGCAATTACAGGCTGCGTGACTTCAGTACCAGGCAAACTGGTTGAAATTACAGTAAAGAACAAAATTGTCAGACACATAGATAAACATAATTTGTTTGGGAAGAGTCAATATGGTTTTTGTGAAGGGAAATCATGCCTCACCAATCAACTAGAATTCTACGACGGGGTCAACAGGCATGTGGACTAGGGGGATCCAATGGATATAGTGTACAGTAACTCCTTGCTTAACATTGTAGTTATGTTCCTGAAAAATGCTATTTTAAGCGAAATGATGTTAAGTGAATCCAAGCTCCACATAAGAATCAAAGTAAATGGGGAGGTTAGGTTCCAGGGAATTTTTTTCCGCCAGACAAAAGAATACATATATGTATGTATGTATGTATGTATGTATGTATGTATGTGTGTGTGTGTGTGTGTGTGTGTGTGTGTGTGTGTGTGTGTGTATGCACACACACGTATACACAGTATAAGTTTTAAACAAACACTTTAATACTGTACACAGCAATGATGATTGTGAAGCTTGGTTGAGGTGCTGAAGTCAGAGGATGGAAGAGGGTGGGATATTTCCCAGGGAATGTCTTACTCCTAAATGATGAATGAGCACTCAGCTGAACCCTCAAGGGTTAACACATTGTTGTTAATGTAGCCTCACACTCTACAAGGCAGCACAAATGGAGGGAGGGGAGACAGCATGGCAGAAAGAGACAGAGACATACCCTGTGTGTGAGAGAGAGGCGTGCATTGCCCCTTTAAGTACGCTGCCTTTTTCAGTAGATCAGCAAATTGAAACAGCAGCTGCTGCCAGCAAGTTCCCTCTATCCTGAGCCCTGTTGCAACCCCCCACCCCGGCTCTGAGGAGATGGGGTAAAGGAGCAGGGAACAAGAGCAGGGGGAAGGGGACACCCTGACATTAGCACCCCTCTTTACCCCCCGCACAGCAAGCAAGAGGCTCCTGGGAGCAGCTCCAAGGCAGAAGGGAGGAGCAGCACATGGCAGTTGGAGGAGAAACAGCTGAACTGCACAGCTGACCTGCACAGAAAGGGCTGCTGCACAGGGAACTTAGGAGAGCGGGGCACTGATGGGGGCCTGTCGGGCCACCCTGGTTCCAAGCCCCAACCAGCTAGCTCCAATGGGCAGCTCTTCCTGCAAGCAGTGGACAAAGCAAGCAGCTACTAAACAATGTTATAAGGGAACATTGCAACTTTAAACAAGCATGTTCTCTAATTGATCAGCAACATAACAATGAAACAAGTTAACTGGGACAACTTTAAGTGAGGAGTTACTGTACTTAGATTTTCAGAAAGCCTTTGACAAGGTCCCTCACCAAAGGCTCTTAAGCAAAGTAAGCTGTCATGGGATAAGGGGGAAGGTCCTCACATGGATTGGCAACTGGTTAAAAGATAGGAAACAAAGGGTAGGAATGAATGGTCAGTTTTCAGAATGGAGAGAGGTAAACAGTGGTGTCCCCCAGGGGTATGTACTGGGACCAATCCTATTCAACATATTCATAAATGATCTGGAAAAAGGGGTGCTGGCTGGTGAGTCTTGCCCACATGCTCAGGGTTTAACTGATCGCCATATCTGGGGTCAGGAAGGAGTTTTCCTCCAAGGAAGATTGGCAGAGGCCCTGGAGGTTTTTCGCCTTCCTCTGCAGCATGGGGCACGGGTCACTTGCTGGAGGATTCTCTGCACCTTGAGGTCTTTAAACCACGATTTGAGGACTTCAATAACTCAGACATAGGTAAGGGGTTTGTTACAGGAGCGAGTGGGTGAGATTCTGTGGCCTGCTTTGTCCTGGAGGTCAGACTAGATGACCATAATGGTCCCTTCTGACCTTAAGTCTATGAATCTATGAATAAACAGTGAGGTGGCAAAATTTGAAGATGGCACAAAACTACTCAAAATAGTTAAGTCCCAGGCAGACTGTGAAGAGCTACAAAGGGATCTCTCAAAACTGGATGACTGGGCAACAAAATGGCAGATGAAATTCACTGTAGATAAATGCAAAATGATGCGCTTTGGAAAACATAATCCCAACTATACATATAAAATGATGGGGTCTAAATTAGCTGTTGCCACTCAGAAAGAGATCTTGGAGTCGTTGTGGATAGTTCTCTGAAAACATCCACTCAATGTGCAACAGCAGCCAAAAAAGCAAACGGAATGTTGGGAATCAATAAGAAAGGGATAGATAATAAGACAGAAAATAGCATATTGCTCAAGTCTATATAAATCCATGGTACGCCCAGGAACATCTTGAATACTGTGTGCAGATGTGGTTGCCCCATCTCAAAAAAGATATATTGGAATTGGAAAAGGTTCAGAAAAGGGCAACAAAAATTATTAGGGGTATGGAATGGCTTCTGTATGAGCAGAGCTTAATAAGACTGGGACTTTTCAGCTTGGAAAAGAGACAGCTAAGGGGGGATATGATTGAGGTCTCTAAAATCATGACTGGTGTGGAGAGTGTTATTTACTTCACATAACACAAGAGCTAGGGGTCACCAAATGAAATTAATAGGCAACAGGTTTAAAACAAACAAAAGGAAGCATTTCTTCACACAATGCGCAGTCAACCTGTGGAACTCTTTTTGCCAGAGGATATTGTGAAGGCCAAGACTATAACAGGGTTCAAGAAAAGAACTAGATAAATTCATAGACAATAGGTCCATCAATGGCTATTAGCTAGGATAGCATCCCTAGCCTCTGTTTGCCAGAAGCTGGGAATGGACACCAGGGGATGGATCACTTGATGATTACCTGTTCTGTTCCTTCCCTCTGGGGCACCCAGCATTGGGCACTGTCGAAAGATAGGATACTGGGCTAGATAGACCTTGAGTCTGACCCAGTATGGCCGTTCTGATGTTGTTCCTGATCCTACTCCCATTGAAATAAATGGTGAAACAAACATTGACTTCAATGGAAGGAGGCTTAAAAAAATGTGGTTTTTATATTAGTTTCAAACACTGCTGCACCAGATTTCAAACAAACAAGTTAGTTTTTTTTAGAAGCAGACAATTCCCACTAAGGGCTTGTCTACATGGGGGAAATGACTGGAATAACTACTCTGGAATAGCTCTGCATGTGAATACTCTGTTCCAAAATAATTAGTGTGCTTTGTGGAACAGTTTATTCCACAACAGCTATTCAAGTAAGTTTCCCTGTATAGCTCAGCCCTTAGTGTGGATTATTCCTTTAGGGTACTCTGAAACACCTAAAATCTTTAAGATGTAAAATTAAACTAAACATATGCAACATTTTTTTCACATTTTTAATTCCTCATACTAAATGAAACACTGTTTGTGTGGTGTAAATCTGCAAAACACACTGACACTTGAAAATATTGAGGGAAACTAGTCAGTAAGATTCAAAACAGGATTTATATTTATACAAACAGGTGTTGAATCTATAGTTATAATCTTCCATTGTATGGCACTGCAAACCAAAGTGCATTATGAGGGGTTTATACCTTAATCCAAGCAACCAGAATTGGCCACTGTCAGACATAAGATACTAGACTAGATAGAACATTGATAGGAACCGAGAATTTCCACACAAAAGAGAGCTATTTCCCAATAATGGTCAACACTCCAGCTGGTATTCATCTTAAATATCAGTGCATCAGGTTTAGCAGTATTCAGTTTTATACTACCCATGGGACCTTTGGGTGTTATCCTTGACATTCTAAATGGCTAATCATTTTTTAATATTACAAAGTTATTTACCATGATGATTTCTTATGGCAGAGGATTCTACGGCTTAAATATATGCGGTGCAAAAAAAAAGGATTTCCCTTTCTTCTTTCTATTTAGTGAATGATTGTATGTACCTCTCCTATGGCATCTGAGTGCCTGATATAAATTAATGAAACACCATGTTAAACTCCCATAGCTAAGAGGATAAACAACTCACCTTCCTGTACCTAACAACCTTAATAAATAAGCCAGTATTGTTCCATAGTTAAGGAAATACTTGAACAAAAAGCCTTGTCTTGCCCTGCTCTAAAGTTCAGAAAACTTGAGATTCTGGCACATTTCCAGAATGAGCAAATAGGATAGCTGGGTCTTGCCATTGAACAGGTCTCCCTCCAGCCCTTAAGGGGTTTGCATACATAGGCTGTCAGTTAAAGAACCTGGGAGGCATGGATCAGCATTCACGTCACACTCCCTGTCAGTACCCAGCCCAGGCCAGCTAATGATCCAACCAGCAAACCAAATTTGGTGATGAATCCTGGTCATGCACTACCTGAGGCACAGTTGCACATAAGCTAAGAAGAAGAGTCAAAGCACCTTAGTTGATCTCAGCTGCAGCATAGGTTCAAAGGAAGGGAGGCTCTCCCCAAGGCAGGCAGGTACCATACCACATATGGCTTTATAGATTAGAACCCACACCCTCCATTGCTCCTGGAAGCAGATGAGCAGCCTGTGCGGTTCACAGAGCCACCAAACCACTGCACCAAGTAGGAGGCCCACTGCATTCTACATTAGCTAAACATTCCAAGTGGTGCCTAAGGGTAGCCCAGGTAGAGCATGCTGCAGTAGTCAAACCTGGAGGTGACAGTGCCACTTTAAAGAAAGACGGTAACCTTGTAACTCACCACAGATGAAAAACGGCACCATGAGCTACTACTGCTACCTGGGAAGCTAAGAGCAGCTGGGAATCTAAAAGTACCCCAAGAGAGTGAATCTCTTTGGCAAAGGATGGACATTCTCCACTAACAAATAAAGCAGCCAAACCCCTATCAGCAACTCCTCAGGCTGTTTTTCCTAGCCAACATGTATCACCTCCATCACTTGTGGGTTGAGCTTCAGCCAACTTGTTTTCATAGGACCTGGACAGAACAAGGAAATTATTCAGTCTCAATCTAATGAGACGCGCAGACAAGGAGGTCATCTTCATATCGGTGACACCGTAGCCCCAAACATGAACACAAACACTCTCAAAGGGCCTTGTGCATGTTGCACAGAAGGGACAACAGTATGGAACCACGGATGAGAAGGGCCTCACAGACTCTCTGAAACCATTCCGAAAGGAAAGAGCAGAACCAGTGAAGAACAGTTCCACTCACCCCTTTTACACCCTGTCAATATATCAGGAACACCACCTGGGCAACATTATCAAAAGCTCTAGTTCTAACAAAACCATCAAACTCTTGATCTTTGTCCAGGGCCAGGAGTTCATCAGCCATGGACATGAATGCAATCACTATAACATACCCAATCCTGAAACCAACATGATAGGAATCCAGGAAATAAAAAGATGCCTATTGAAGTGTAAATCTTCCCCAAACATGAAAAGTTTGAAACATGGTAATAACTGGCAACTGGAGAAAGATTTAACATTAAGTGATGGCTTCTTGAGAAAAGGCTAACCATTGCTTCTTTAAGGATGCTTGGTATCGTGTCCTCCCAAGAGAAGGTAAACCCAAAAAGCTTCTGACTGGCTTTCACCAGGCATGAGAAACCAGGCTCTCTCTACCTTGTCAGGTAATGTCACAGAGCAATGATTTCCAAACTGGTGTCCATGGACCACTAGAGATCTGCAGAGCTCTTCCTGGTGGTCTGCAGAGAGCTGGCTAGTCAGTTAGCACTTGCTCCTCGTTCTTATTTCCAGATGCTGAAGTACATTAAATGAAAGTCTCAAATAAATTCAAGACTTTCCTAATATTAATTTCCTATATAAGGAATTATTGCAGTTGCCACTGGGACGTTATTCAATGTCAAATGAGAGGGGAGATTAGGAGTGTGATGTGAAATAACCCATGAAATATCTCTGTTAAGATGTGGTGCACGCTATGAAAAAGTCTGGAAAGCCCCATCACAAAGGAATCAGGAAAACACCTGAGCCATTTCCACAAAAACAAAATAGGGATTACGGAATTTTTAAGAAATCCCACAGCCTATCACGATGCTTGAAGAAATCAATGAAGTTCTTACCCTTCAAAGATTACTAATTTTGATGAGTTTCTTTGTACATTGATTAGTTTGAATATTAAGACAATGTATTAAGTTTGGAAATAATTCAGAAATAAAATGAACTTTTTTGTGACTATCATAAGTGCACAGAATGTGTGACATGAGTTTAAGATTTTTATGTATATTTTATTGAAACAAATTACATTATTTTAAAAATAATAGTTTTCAGTGGTAGTGTAAAATACACACACACACACACTCTTGAAAGATTGAGGTCTCTAGGAGACACCCATGATTTTTTTTTAAACCAAACCACTGGGTATATTTTATTTGTTGACTATCTCTTTATGCTTGTATTACGAAAAAAACAAATAGGAGCTCCGAATGGCCTTTCTCTTCTTATGCATCTCTTCTTCAAAGTAAATACTAAGTCTTTTTACTCTCTCCTTGTGTGGAACCCTCATCACAACCCCTAGTTATTTTTAGAATCCATCTCTGAACCTTTATGTTTGCCGCTATTTCTATTTAAGATCATTAAAACTGAACACAGTTCACAAGGTGAAGATACAACCACCCTTTTGCTATTACGTTCCTTCCCTTCTAATACTGCACAGAACATCCTATTTCACTATCACTGAGCTTTGTCTTCATTGAGCTGTCCAGAGTCATGCAGAGATCATTTTCCTGAGCATTCTCCTTCAAAGCCCATCAGTGTATACAAGTATCTTAACTAGTCCCTTCTTACTTCCTTGTCTATGTTGACTTTACTCTGCCACCATTCGGTCTTAAAACCTTGAGGTTTTAGGTCCTACCTGAGTTCTCACAATCCTCTTTAGTCTTGGCTATTTAATTTTTATCACCTCTCTTCCAAATCCTTAACAAACATGAGATACTGCACACCACTATGGAAATTTGTCTAGTACATAACCCTAGAGCACCCCACTATTAACATTTTCACCTATAAGAACTGGCCATTAATTCACACACTTTGCTTCACATTTCTGAATCACTTTTGAAATCCATGATATGTTACCTCTCCCCCCACAGTTAACAAGTTTCTATAACAGCTTCTCACAAGGAAGTTTATCAAATTCCTTTTGAAATACCTCTATAAACTATCTCCAGCTCAGTCTCCATTATCTTGTTTAGGGCCTGTTCAAGTACCCAGTGACAGTGAAAACAGGCCCTTAGCCTGCTCCAACCAATCTGCTTTATCTAGTATTCTGTGATAACTTTTCAAAAGAGTGAACAGGAGAGAGTCACAAGTTACCCTTACAGAATACCTATCACACTTCATGCACTCAGTTTAGGAGCTTAACACAATCTTTAAATGATTTTCCTATTATTTTTCCTGGCCTATCTGGCCAATAGTTTTTAACTAAGCTACTTTGTTCTTGATTTCTTTTAGAACTAAGAGATATATTACATCTTTGGCCCTGGTGATTTACTCTATTTTAATTTCACTTCTTTTTTGATACTTTGATCTCTCACAGTATCTGACCTTTACTACGTGTTAAGAATTGCTTTTTATGTCCACCTTTCCATCCTGAGGGACTAGCAGTCACACTGACTCTCCCGAGCACTTCCAACAGTCCTCTAGATAAACTTAGAAGACTATCTTACTATTTTATATACTTCTAGCTACTTACTCCTCCAGTTTCCTCTGGGGTTTTCAAATAACCACTGAAGATGTTTTCCATTCTATTAGTATCATTTGAGTCCATTTTTAAAAGCATACCCTTTTAATCCTAAACCTCTGGTACCTTGCTGTTCATCCCCCCTCTTTGTTTCCCTTGATTTTAATTTCTGTTGATCTGGAGTACCCCAATCTTGTATGACTCTAATAAGTTTGTTTTTAAACAACCTTCAAGAGGACTCTCTGAATTTTAATCCCCTTAACTTTCTTTTCAAGCTATTTTTAACTAACTTCTCCATTCCTACAAGAAAAAGAAACATGTTCTTGAAGTTCAGTGTCAGAGTACGTGTTCCCCTAATTAACACTCCTTCCCCAGAAGAGCTCCGTTTAAGCTCCAAAGCTTGTCTCTCTCACCACCAGCAATTACTCCAATATTGTCACTTACAAGAAACCTCAACCATACTTTCTATACCATGGTTTAGTAGGAAATAAATAAAAAGATAAGCCTCTCCCTTTGTCTGCTCCTGAACAAACTCTCCCAAACATCATTCCATCCCCCCTCCTCACAAAAGTTGTGGAAATATAAAGTTCAGTCAATTATATCTGACTAGCTAGCTGTAAATCACCTGGGGGCTCTGTTTTGTTCTGGCAATCCCTGTGATCCCAGAAACTTACTATTGTGACACCAAGATCATAGCAATGCTGTTGACTCAGCGATAATGCAATGTGGTGGTTACATGACAAAGGGGCAAAGCGGCGTATTCCAGACCCACGCTCCCCCAGTAGCGATACAATGAGCGAGGGCAGGGGCGGCAGCGCCCGTTCTGCGGAGTGTCAATTGACCCCAGGGTTAAACGATTGCAGTAGGTTAGTGGTGGTGTTAAATTGTTAGCACGCTGCTAATTGTCAGTGGGCTCCGAAGTCCCCTCCTTTTGCTCCGGGCACCGCTTGAAAACCACGGCTGACAGTGACAGGGGGCTGCTCTGGGGTGTGGGGGTCAGTCGCAGGGCGCTGCTCTGAAGTGGGGGGGGGGTCTCACCCCGCATGGCCCTAGGCACACTGGCGTGGCTCGGTGCAGCCCCCGCTCTCCGCGCGGAAGGGCCCTGCCCTGCCCTGGCAGGGGCGGGCTCTCGGCTAGCGGGGTCTTCCCCCTCCCGTGCCGGGCATCAAGCGCGCCCGGGGCTCCCACCGCAGCGGCCGGGGGTTCCCAGCCCGGCCCCTACCCGCCCTCCGGGCTCTTGCTCGCAGCCCGCCCTGCCGCGGCAGGGCCGCGCTGCCTTGTCTCCGAGCCGCTTCCCCCGCCATGTGCAGCCGCGGGCCCTTGCCCGCGCTCCGCGCAGGCTGTCCGGCCATTGTGCCCCTGTCACACTGCCGGAGCCGACCCGCCGCTGCGCTACAGCTAGCCGGCCGGCCGGCGCCGGCGGCCTTTGGCGCGCCACGCCCGGGACACGCTCCCGCGAGCCCGGCCACCGCACACTCTGCGTCCGCTTCTGCAGCCCCCCGGCCCCGGCTGGCAACCACCCAGCCCCGCCGCGCAGCCGCTTCCCCCCGGCGCTACGAGCCCACCCGGCAGCGGTGCAATGGTCCGGAAAGCAGGCGCGAGCCAGAGCCGCCACCCCCACCCCGGACAATAGCCCCCCATGACCCGGGGGAGAGGCATTGTGCAGAGAACCGAACATTTACAAAACAAAACCCTAAAAAAAAAAAAAAAGCCCCAGCAGCCAGGGCCGGGGGCAGCGAGGCTCCTCCTCCTCCTCTCCAAAAAGGCCTGTTGGAAAACTGCACACAGCAGCGGCAGCTCTGCTGCCTGCTTCCCTCTGCCCCGGAGAGACGAGGCGGCCAAGGGCGAAAAGGGGCGATCGCAGCCCGAGCGGGGTGCGGGGGGGACGACACCAGGCCCGAGCCCTTTGTGTTACCTGCCGTGGAACCAGTCCTTGCAGGCATCGCACTCGATCATGAAGCGGGTTACGTCGTAGGGCAGCCTGCAGATGCAATAGACGGGCACCGACGCCATGTTAGCTGAGCTCCCTTCAAAACAACACTGGACTCTCAGGCAAGCGAGCAGGGCTGGCGGCGGCTCCTGCCGCTAGGTAGCTGGCGGCTTCTCCTTCCAAAACGCAAGCAAAAAAATTGCAATGTCGAGAGACGGAGCGGGGAGGGGGGGAAGGGTGAAAAAAAAAATCAGATAATGCAATTACAGCTCCTCAAGGGCGAGCTCGTTATGTCAGAAAAATAATAAAGAGCTTCCCAAACTTTGGCTGCATGGCTCCTCTCTGGCTCTGCGAGCTCCAGGCGAACTGGGGCTTTTTTTGTGTGTTGTTGGTAAATGATTATTATCCAAAATGTTTGGCGAAATGCATTATACTGCGTGCCCCCTGGTGACAGTACAGTACCGCGGCTTTTCATAAACACTCCGAAATGTAGCCCTTTCCTTGTAATGTCCTTACGTCAGCTTGCAACATTGTAATATTTCCTCCGATGGGGCTGGGGAGGGAGGCTGCAGAAGGGGAGGCGAATCTGAAAACTCAGAGCTTGGCACCGGGCAAAATGTTAGCCGGGGGGGGGAGGGCTGAGAGGGGAGGTAACCCACCTTGCTGAGAAAAACAAGCAGGGCTGGGTGTAAAAAAAGGGGGACGAGTGAAAGGAGGGAGATTTAAAAGAAATAAACGACGAGTGGAGATGGGCTGCGTTGAATGCCAAGATCTCGTAATCGTTCCGCACTGCAAGGAGAGACTTTTAAAAACCGGCCTTAAAAACAAAAATCAGGCTCCAGATTCGAGGGGGACAGAGTGCCCCCCACACATACACACACACCCGCAAATCGAGTGACACCTGGCAGGAGGACCGAATAAAGGAGAAGGGGGATTAAATGAACCTAACTGTTACTATAACAAGTCAGAGCGCGGGAATGTCCAAAAAGGGACCTGAAAGTAGGGCAGCGACTCCGCTTTTAAAGGGACATAAATAGGGGCTTTAAAAAAAGTTATTTCGTTCTATGCTGCACACAGCGCAGGGGCGGCCAAGGGGCTGTGCACCCTGCAGAGATGGGACTCGGGAGTGAATTCAAACAAGGAACTCTCACCACCAGCTCTAGATCCCATTGGGAAAGGATTCTGCACCAGGGAGGCGTCAGGGAGAGCAGCCTTCCCAACGCTGAGAAGCGGGGGGCGGGGGGGAATGAGGGGGTGACAAGAAAACGCCTCTAAGACACACACAGCTTCCAGCCAACACTTTTTGGAACAGGCTTGTTCTGTTCTGCTTGTTTGCGGTGCTCATCGCCGACAGCGCGTTGAAGGGACAGAATAAAGCTTTCCCCGCGGATCAGCTGGTCCCTTGCGTTCTGTGGCGCTTCTTTTCGGCGATCCTGTTTGCAAACGAGAAACATAAAACACGTCCCATATGATCTGTTTCTGTTTGCACCGGATGTGACACTTGCACCGCGTTGTTCCCAATACGCCTTGTCCATTGAATTCCAGCCGCCGGTTCCAACTTTTGTAACATGGCACTTGTCCCGTTTTTCTCAGGCTGATTCCCAACTTTAGTCGATTGATTCACAAGGTCATAAACCTTCCCCCAGAGCTATTAACATATTCTCCAGCACGCTCAAAAGCAGGAGTTTGTAAAGTACACTTACGGCTGTTGCCAAACTTACTATGCATGATGTGTGTCTGTGTATACACACCCACATATATACACCATTTTAAGTAGAACATGTATAATACAGGTGTATATGCATACGCCCATAAACATAATTAAGTACAGCATGTAGCACTAAACCCCAAAACTTTATTTTGATGACAACCAACTCTATATCCAAAGGAGAGAGGGTTAAATTTTAAAGTAACATGATTTTAACTCAATGTTGTAATTGCACTGTAAGGCCTAAAGAAACAAAAGCTTTATAGAATTATCAGCAGAGGTCTAAGCAAGGTGTGGGAGGGATGCATGAAAGACCTATGTATTTTGAAGGGAAAACGTGTATTTGATGGAGATAGTCTGCAATATTAAATTTCCTTAAAAGCCACATAAAAAGTCTACCTAAGCCAGTCCATCCACCCTTAAATTAGAAATGGAGTAACTAAGTCTGTAACCCTTAAAGGATTAAAACAAATGGACTGGCTCTATGAAGTGCCAAACAGAGCTGTAGGATATTGGGTACAAGTTGCTAAAGGCAGCCCACAAGTACAATACTATACAGCCCAAAACTGCAATCATCTTCCACAAAGAGAAGAGTAAGTAACAGCAGAAGTGTAAGAGGATCCTCAGCTTGAACAGATACTTCTCTCTAAAAGGTGAAAACCTCTTTTCCAGCAGTGGGAGTCTGCCAAGCTGGTAAAGAGGCAAGGCTCATGGTAGCTTGTGTAATGGACAAGAGAGGGGCTTGGGGGAGTGGTTTGTAGACTTCCTCGGACTTCACTTTGGAGTGCAGTAACTAACTTTAAAGCATTCACTAAGAAAGAGGCTTGTATTAGTTATTTACTGCGCAGGCTGAATAAATTGATATGGGATTAATTGTTGTGGATTTAGTGCTTTGAACGGTGCTCAGCTGACAATCTTCTATTTATCTCAGACCAAGGAGGAGCTATGTACATTTTCTTGCTCTGCTCCATCAATGTGCCTCCATCCTGATTGGGTGGAGTCACCTTTAGGTATGTGAGGGAGATTCTCATTTCTACATAGGTTTAGTTCTAGGTTTCTCCACTGAGATTACCAACAAGGTTAACAGTTGTAGCAGTGGAACCTGTCCACCAAGACTGGCGGGAGACTGACAAGTCATTTTATAGAGGCCTCTGACTGAGACAGCAGTGTTAGAAGTGAAAGTCTCTATCCCATAATCAATATCTTGAGCCATCCACTTCCCCTGGGATTGTTTGGTAGTAGATGACCTTGCAAATGATTGTTAAATATTTTATGATGGCTTTCCTTTGTAAACAGTGTAGAGTTTCAAATTTTCCCCATAAGACTGAGGTCAAAGTATTGCACAGTATTGTATGCACATCACAAACTCAGATTACTAATGATGCAGTCTACCCAGGGTTAGTAATATAGGCCTGCATTTTCAAAAGTGGATAGTGACTTTGGGACCCTCCGATTTTTTGGGTGCCAACTGAAGTCACCTTGAAGACAGTGCTGAGCACCTCCTCTCCAAGGCACAGGTCCCTTTTAGGATGTCTCAAGATGGGCACCCAAAATCACTAGTACTTTTGAAAATTAAAAGGAGACAAAACCTATAGTGCCCCAGCTAGACAAACAGGAGACCAGGGCTAAGGGAGTAAAGCAGCAGAGGAAAAGGTGTAGCAAAGCATTCAGCAATCTTGCCAAAATGTAATACAGGGAAATTCCCTCCACCACAACCTAGTGGGGAGACAGCGAACCTTAGTAAGGAAAGGGGGGAAAAAATTGAAACAAGTGATCTCACCTGTCTTTGGTCTGGAGATGAAATGTGTATGCAGAGACAGCACTGCAAGTGCCATTTTGTTTTCCTTTGAACATGGAAACTGAATTTTTTCATGCCCTTCCAAAACAAAGTTTTCAATGTGCTGAAAAGCAAAGTAACAAAATGTGACTGTGATCATTACAGGATAGGTAGAGACTAGTGTGAAATACAGGTATCTGATCACATGCCAAGCAACAGTTCTCTTATTCTATGGGCCAGAGCCTACTGCCATTGATGGCAATTTCCTATTGATTTTCATGGGAGTAAGACTTAGCCCAAAAAAGTTTAAGGAGGCCGAAGAGTCCACCCATACTGGGAGTCAAGTGGGTAGCTCTAGCACTTTTGCTAGGGGCCCTGTAGGGCTGAAATGGAGCAGCACTCTCACAATCCCAGAGAAGCTGGATGTTTCCATTAACCTGGTTTCATGTAAATGAAGTCAACATTTAAACTGGAGTCAGGAGGCTTTAGAGTTTGACATGAATGGAGCAGTTCACATCTGCGAGAGCTATCACTTCAGCCTCCTTGCCGAGTCAAGATGACAGCACTACAGACGTTTATCTGGACAATCTAGGGCAAGAAAGTTAATTGTTATTAAAATAAAACAATATATTTCCTTTTTAAATGAGATCATATTTAGCCCTCATCTAATCTGGTCTATATCAGGAGTTTAACCAGTATCTGATTAAAAGACAACTCTGTTCCAGTTTAATATCATCACAGAGGACCCAATGAATAATGTCACCATATGTATGGTTGCATTTGAATTTCCTCCAGCAATGTGGAGTCTATTACTCTCTCTCTGTGTACTCATTTCAGAACATAGATAAAAAGAAAAGCTCAGCTGTTTGATATAACCATGGGGATTACTTCAGTTAATTATTTCACTAGTGCTCAATGTCTAGGCTTTAGATTTTAGCAATGTGGGTCTGAGGAAAGATGGTTAGTAAAGTTTTTTTTTAAGTGAAAAAATAGTAGTATGGAGGCAGTGGTGTCCAGTGGGTAGAGCACTGGACTGGAACTCAGGAGATCGGGGTACTATTCCCTGCTCAGGCCCTGAGCTGAAGGGTAACCTTGGGCAGTTTGTGTCCCATGCCTCAGTTTCCTTATCTATAAAATGAGGCTAAAGATGCTGCCCTCCTCCATAAAGCACTTTGAGATCTTCTGATGACAAGTGCTACATAAAAGCTAGGTATTATCAATATACCCCACTGTATACCTCCTATCATAGAGAGACATTTATGACTTGCTCATGGGTCGCAATAGATGTAGCCTAAATTCACAGTTCATGTGTTTCTTTATTGTATTCCTTAGGTTTGAGTTCTGCACAACAATTCCTATGCAGGCTCTGGGCACTCCTGACAGATAATGACACACACCGTCCAACAAAGACACAAAGAGCTGTAACAAACCAGCTGCCTTCCTCTGCACTAAAAGAGGCCACTCCACACGGCTCCGTCCTGCTTACTCCAAAGGAGTACCAGCTCAAACACCTCCACTGCCCTCAGCTCTAGCAGTAGGAGAAAGAGAAAGAAGAGATCTCAGGCAGGTGGATATCAGACTATTTAGAGTTTTATAGGAAAAAAATAAATTCTTAAACTCCCCCCAAAATCAACAAGCGCCCGTGTAGATCACAGCGCACTGGAATCACACGCTGTCAAGGTTTCTTTCCCTACTCTGAACTTTAGGGTACAAATGTGGGGACCTGCATGGACACTTCTAAGCCTAATTACTAGCTTAGATCTGATATATACTGCCACTAGCCAGAATTTCAGTGTCTGGGGCACTCTCTGCCCCCCCAAACTTCCCCACCCCCCGGGTTGCCTTGAGGGACTTCACCAATTTTCTGGTGAACACAGATCCAAACCCCTTGGATCTTATAACAAGGAGAAATTAACCATCCCCCTACTTTCCCCCCCACCAATCTCTGGTGAGTCCAGATCCAATCCCCTTGGATCTTAAAACGAGGAAAAATCAATCAGGTTCTTAAAAAGAAAGCTTTTAATTAAAGAAAGAAAAGGTAAAATTTATCTCTGTAAAATCAGGATGGAAAATGCTTTACAGAGTAATCAGATTCCTATAGACCAGAGGAGCCCACCCCCTAGCCTTAGGTTCAAAGCTACAGCAAATAGAGGTAAAATCCTTCCAGCAAAAAGAAACATTTACAAGTTGAGAAAATAAACATAAGACTAACATGCCTTGCCTGACTAATTACTTACAAGTTTGAAACATGAGAGACTGATTCAGAAAGATTTGGAGAGCCTGGATTGATGTCCCGTCCCTCTCAGTCCCGAGAGCCGAACAAAACAAACAAAAGCACAAACAAAACTTCCCTCCACCAAGATTTGAAAGTATCTTGTCCCCCTATTGGTCCTCTGGTCAGGTGTCAGCCAGGTTTACTGAGCTTCTTAACCCTTTACAGGTAAAAGAGACATTAACCCTTAACTATCTGTTTATGACACATGCTCATGGTAACAGGTTCTTGTTTAACAAGCAAATCACCATATTTTGCACCAGCTTCAGTTTCCAAACTGATTTAAAGCATAGACACAAGCAGAGATCATTGCAACAGTCCAGTCTTGAAGTGACAAAGGCCTGGGTGATGGGAGTGTGGTCTGCAACCAAGAGGAAGGATCACAAATTTATGAGCATTGGAGATTGAATAAAACCATCCGAGTCTCTGTGGCTATGATTACCTAACAGCAGCTGGGAGTCTAACAATATCTACAAGCCACAAAGTGACTGACACTGAGCAGAGATACACCCTTGTTTCCAGATTCCCCAGATGCTTCTTCAATCTACCAGTTTTCTCTGGATGGGGTCACATCCAAAGCAGTCTCAGCCACACCCTAAAGGTCCCACCATAAAACAAGACATGGAATGATGCACCCTCTGGGTTGGATGAAATGAAGAGAGGGGTTTTGTAAATGTATACACTAGACTGCAGCTACACTGTAAAATCATAGGGGATGGGCCTTAAACGCAACCACTCATGACCAGGCCCAAATCCTGTAAGGACATATTCAGGCAAAACATTCACCGACTCCACTACAGTTTGGCATGAGAAAGGACTGGAGAAATGGGTTTTGCATCTGCACACGGAAAGCATGTGTATATTGACTGATACGTGTGAATTCTGGAGTTCATTTTTGCATTTGTACAATCAGTATTTTAATTTAAAAATATCAAACATTTCCCAGTTTGTGTGGATGCACTCGCAACCGTAGGAGCTCATCACTTTATGTTTTGTGCTTTGCACCAGCTCCCAGCTGCTTCAGAAACAGCTTGAGACAAACCTATGTGATTTGGGAAAAACTTTATCCTTGCATCCTTACTATTGTCCTTTCTATAATTTCCACCAACAGCTCCAGGCAAGCAGCACTATTTCCAAAGCATTGTCTGAGCTCCACTGCCAACACATCTTCACTGCTGCCACTGGGAACTAGGCCCTTTTAATATTGAGGGGACTCTGACAGCAACAACGAAGATAAACTGTGATGTATTAGTGTACCAGCCAGCTGACGCAAAATCCTTAGAGCTCTTTGCTAGGAATCTCAGCTATTGTACTTCTGAGCCACCCTTAGCCGTGTGTACCCAATATCCTACAGTTTGCCAGTTCATCTGGTTGTTCTAATGCTCTCATTGGCATTTAGACTTACCAGCCACATCAAGAGACTGCTCTCATTAATGGGGAAGGAGTGGCAGGATTCAGTTGTGATGTTCTAATTGGTATAATGCAGATTGGAGCACTGAGTTCAACTTCTTCCTGTTTCTTCTGGAGCAAAGGGTAAGTACTGAAAACATAGCCGAAAAAAATCAGAACATATATTCAGCTAACATCTTGATTTGAGTCTCTGTGGGTGGATAATAGTAACCCAGGCTAACACAGTATGGCTCTTTGTCCCACACTACTACCTATACCACATGTCAAGGTCTTCAAGTCCGCTACTGTCTTTGAGCTCATGGACACGGATGTGATTTTCAAACATGCCAAAGTGATCTAGGAGCATAAATCACATTGCCTAGGACTTGTTATTTGGGCACTTCTGAAAACCCTATACCTAGACTGTTACCTCAAGCAGGAGAGTCTCATGCTCTTAGATCCAGGTTCAGTCCCCACAGATGAGCATCAGCCACAGTTGTTGTTACGCAGATAAGAACTAGTAATCATTTGCGGAGTTTTCTGGGAGGGTTTTAAATGCCATTTTTGGAACATTTTCCCTCTAGATGCATAGTGTTTTCTGTCTGGGTGTGTGTATAGATAGACTCTTATGAACCTCTTATCTCTTTGTACACACTTACTCTGTTTGGATTTTTTAATATTAAGAAGAAACTTGATTTATCACTTTTCTTCATCTGTGGCTGCTCTTTAAAAAACTGTAGGGAACAGAGAGGCAACCCTTAGCCTCAAGACCTTAAACAAAAGAGTTAGCTGGTGGCAGGGTACTTCTCTTCCAGTTTCCCCCTCTGAATAGCAGACATCAGATTCCCTTGTTACAGTTGGCTTTTGAGTATAACGCACCAGCCCTGGCACAAAACATCATGTTATGTTTGTTTTTTAAATATGTATTTGAGCAATTCACAACAGAGCAGCAGAGATGCTGGGGATGGAATTGCCTGTGTTCATCTCCTTGGATCATTAGGCCCCAAAGACAGGGAGAAGCACGCTAGGGAAGTAGATGGATGAATGAGATAACAGGGAAGCAGGGAGACATTCGAGTTTAGAGCACCCCCACATCATTAAAGCACTTGATTCAGGAAAGCACTTAGGTTTAGGCAGGTTTTAAGGGGTTCCACTCACCTCTATAAGCACCCCCAGGTGCCAGGACCTGGCATTGCAGGGGACTTCACCTCTAGTACCCCATGTTGACCACTTCTTTGGTGCTGCAATGGCCTGTCTCCATCTACATCTTCCATAGCCCAGTCCTCCAGCCAGGTCACTTTTTAAGTTCAACCCCCTTCTGGGGTAACAGAAGTCCAGCTGAAAATCCAACTAAGCATCAAAACAAACAGCTTTTCCGCCCCTCTTGGGCTATGCTGAAGTTCTGAGAGTTTTGCTCCTAATCTCGGGCCCCGCAGAGCTCTCCTAGGTGCTGTAAGCTGAGCACTGCTTCCCAGGGCTTTCTTCCTAGAGCTTCTTCTTTCCAGCAGGTTTCCCCACTGCCTCCCCTCCCCAAGGACGCTGGCAGCTTTTCCCAAGGACTTCCTTGCTTCTTCAGGCCCTACTTCAGGGCTTCCCTCAGGAGCCTACACTGCTCCCTGTAAGTCCTTTCCAGCCTGTCTTCTCCAGGCCCTTCCCAGAGAGACGATACAATCCCTTAAGGAATCGTCCAGTCATAGCATGGGAGAAGATTGTGTGCCCCTGCACTGGTGGGTGGAAGGCCGATATGGCTGCCAGGTGCACCTTGATGGACGAGAGCACCAGGCCTTGGGCTCTAAGGTGCAGGAGATAGTCTAAAATGAGATGGATCAGGGCATCCACAAGGGAAACGCCCCTTTCAGCTGCCCATAGGGAAAACTGAGACCACTTTGCCAAGTAGGCTCAACGTGTGGAATGTCACCTGCTTTCCAAGAGGACACGCTGAACCTCCTCCGAGCACATCCCTTCCTCCCAGCCTAACCATTGAGCAGCCTCATCATGAGCTGGAGTGTCACTAGGTTGGGGTGGAGGAGGCAGCCCTGGCCCTGAAAGAGCAGACCTGGGCGAGACGGTAACAGCCATGGCAGATCGATCGCCAGGCTCATGAAGGTCCTGTACCAATGTTGCCTGGGGCACGCCGGGGCAATCAGGAGGACCCGGGCCTTGTCCCTCTTTTGCCAATAGGGCCAGGGTTGCACATATGGAAGGAGGAGCACCACGTGATTCCGCACCTGCGATCGGGAGCTTCCCTTGACCAGCCAGTCATCCAGATAGGGGAAAATCTGGACCCCACGACGTCTGAGGTAGGCCACCACCACAGACATGCACTTTGTGAATACCCTGGGAGCAGTGGACAGGCCAAACGGGGGGACTGTAAATTGGTAATGCTCCTGCCCAACCGTGAAACAGAGGAAATGCCGGTGCCCCTCAAATATATGAATGTGGAAGTACGCATCCTGAAGTTTGAGGGCAGTGTACCAGTCCCCAGGATCTAGGGAGGAAATGACGGAGGCCAGAGAGATCATGCAGAACTTGAGCTTTACCATGTACTGGTTCAGGCCTCGCAGATCCAGGATGGGCCTGAGCCCCCCTTTGGCCTTTGGGATAAGGAAATAGCAGGAGTAGTACCCCTTGTGTTTGAACTCCACTGGCACCACTTCCACCACTCCTAAACCAAGGAGCTACCCCACCTCCTGCTTGAGCAGGGCCTCCTGAGAGGGGGCCCCCAGGAGGGATGGGGGTGCAGGGTGATTGGGCAGGGTTGAGGTAAACAGCCGCGACCACTCCAGGAGAAAAGCACACAACCAGTTGGTGAAGGGAAGCTTTATTGTGGGTGGATCCCTGATGTGAACTGGTAGGTCACCCCTGGGCATCCCATCAAAACTTCCATTTCCCTGCCTGTTTGCCCATGGAGGACCCCGGCTGGGGGGCAGACCGGGACTGCCTCTGCAGGCATTTCTTATAGTCCTGCAACTTTTTATAAGGGGGCTCATATTTAGAGTGGGTGGCCTGGGTGGTAGCCTGCTGCAGCTTAAACTTATGTCTAGCCAGAGCTGGGACATAGAGGCCAAGTGTCTTAAGCATAGTGCGGGAATCTTTCAGGCCATGCATCTTCACATCCATCTGTTCCACAAGCAGAGCCTTGTCATCAAACAGGTGGTCCTGCAAGGAGTTCTGCACCTCACTGGACAGTTCAGACAGCAGGAGCCATGACGCCCTCCTCATGGACACCGCGGTGGCCACAGACAATGCAGCCTTATCTGCTGCATCCGATGCTGCCTACAAGGTCGTCCTGGCAGCCGCTGTACCCTCCTCCACCAAGCTTTGAACTCCTTCCTGTCATGCTCCAGGAGGGAGTCCTCAGATTTGGGCAGAGAGCTCCACAAATTGAATTCATACCGACACAGGAGAGCCTGATGGTTCGCCACCCTTAACTGGAAACTCGATGATGAATAAACCTCTCTTGCAAATGAGTCCAGCCTCCTTGAGTCTTTATTTTTTGGAGTAGGGGTTGGTTGGCCCTGCCGCTCCCTGTGGTTGACCAACTCGACCACCAGGGAGTTGGGGGCAGTGTGGGTGTACAAGTATTCATGCCCCTTGGAGGGCACGAAGTACTTCTGTTCAGCCCTCTTAGAGATGGGGGGCAAAGAAGCCACAAGGCATTTGAAATTTTTGCCACCCCTTCGTGGAGTGGGAAAGCCACCCTGCCCGGCACTGAGGTGGATAAGACATTGAAGAGGGAGTTTGAGGGTTCCTCCACCTCCTTGGCCTGAAGGCTGAGGCTTGATGCCACCCTTTTCAATAGTTCCTGGTGAGTTGTAAGGTCCTCTTGCAAGATGGAGGAAGGAGGGACCACAATCGCCTCATTGGGGTGGGCAAGGAGGCAGGCGCAGTACTTTGCATGTCTGCCGATACTGGAGGACCCACCACTTGGTTGCCCTCCAGGCACGGCACTGAAGATGCACGTCCCACCGACTCCTTTCTCAGAGGCTAGGACAGGGAAGCCGATGGCTGGTCTGAGGCTTTGGCCACCAAGCGAGCCCCCACTGGGGGCTCCGTCGGTGGCCACAGGGCCATTGGTACCACTGTGCCGGCCATGGAACCTGGTGCCGCTGGACCTGCTGCAGCACCAGCGGAACAGGCTGTTCAGCCTGACTGGCCTGTTCCATCAATGGACAACTATGAAGGGAGGCCGGACTGGCGTATGACCCGCTGCTGTCCCTGGACTGGGAGAAGCGGCGGCATTGGGAACGGTGTCAACCATAAGACCACGATCCCAAAGTGGAGGAACGGTACCGCCAGTAGCAGCTGCTCTGCTATCAGCTCCGGCGGGTGGATCTACGACGGCAAGGCAATGGCGATCAATGCCCGGAAGTGTGGGAGCAGTGCCATGGTGGGGTCCTCGAGTGAGACAATGAATGGGAATGGTGTCGACGTTCAAGTCACGACCGGCTACGGTAGCCCCTCGGAGACAAAGACCTTCAGTGACGTCTATCTCAGTCTCAATGGGGCCTGCTCCTTGAGGCTGAGCAGTGCCTGGAGCTCCTGTCAGTTGGAACCCAGCCAGACAACCTGGCTGAGGGTCAACGGTGACCAGCATGGACTACGCACGGGATGGTCACTGAGCAGCGAACAGCATAAGGAATATTCCCTCGACTGCAAATGGTACCGAGCCGGGGACAACTGCGGAGATCCCAGCGGTGGCTTGCCTCTGGACCATGGATCCAGTGTTGGCGGTGCCCCTGGGACTGGCATGGACATAACGTCCCAGGCAGCTTGCAGGGCCTCTGGCCTGGAGGGCATCCGGGGAAGCCTGCTCCAAATGAGCCAGGCTACTCTGCTCAACTTGAGTTGGAGGCCTGGAAGCTGATGGAGACCGAGGACTGCCCAACATGGGTCTAGCCTCTCCCTCAGTGTTGCTCCCGTGTCACGGTGGCGAAGTCCTCTTCTTTGCCTTCTTGGCATGCCCCATGGACGGGGAGTGGTGCCGACTGGCAGATGGCACCGAGGGATTGCTGTGCACCAACACCACGGTACCCAGTGCTGACTCAAAGTGGTGCGCCGGAGTTGGGGTCAACGCCAACTCCAACAGGATAGCCCGGAGCCAAATGTCTCTTTCTCTCTTGGTCCGAGGCTTGAAAGACCTGCAAATCTTGCAGCAATTGCCGAGATGGGTTTCGCCCAGACAGTGTAAACAGTCCTTGTGTGGATCACTCACTGGCATCAGTCGCCTGCAAGGGTCGCATGACTTAAAACCTGGGGCACAGGGCATGCCCTGGCCCAGGTGCACTAAACTAAACTAAGTTACACTAACTACTTTAACTACAGGTACTACTACTCTGAACGAACAAGAGTTCTGGAGGAAAGCTGCAGACAAGCTGGAGCAGAGCAGTTCTGAAGCACCTTCACTGGCGGCAAGAAGCAACTGAGGGTGGGGGGAGCGCACAGCACCCCTTATACTGTGACATGGAGGCGCCACTCCAGGGGTCACTAGGGGCACTCCCCTATGGGTACTGCTAGGGGAAAAACTTCTGGCACCAGTGCACGTGGCAAGCACGCACACTTATTGTGGAATACACATGAGCAATCACTCGAAGAACCTGCGCTTTGTCCCTCTTGATTTTCGCTAGGACCTTGCTGATGAGTGGAATCGGACAGAATTCATACACCAGGCTTCCTGTCTACGGCAGAAGGAAGGTGTCGGAGAGGGAGTCCTTGCCCAGACCCTGTCTGTAGCAAAACCTGTGGCACTTCCTCTTCTGCCTGGTGGCAAACAAATCCACTTGAGGAGTTCCTCACCTCTGGAAGATCATTCTAGCTACCTCAGGGTGGAGCACCCACTCATGGTGAGAGGAGAAGTCCTTGCTTAGGTGATCTGCTATCATGTTCTTGGCACCCGGAAGGTGTCACGCTTCTAGATGGATTCTGTGGTCAACGCAGAAGTCCCAGAGACGGAGCACCTCTTGGCAAAAAGCCGAGAATCACGCTCCACCTTGCCTGTTGATGTAGAACATTGAGGCTATGTTGTCTGTGAGGACTTTGCCCAACAGGTGAGGTTGGAAGACCACGCATGTTCTGCACACCACCCTGAGCTCTTTGACGTTTACGTGTAGCGTCAATTTCTTTGGGGACCACATACCTCGAGTCTGGAGGGTGCCGAGGTACGCCCTGCATCCGAGGTTGGAGGCATCTAAAACCAACTCAACTGAGTGAGGAGTGCTGACAAAGGGAAATCCTTCCATGACTTTCCTGGGGTTGGTCCACCATCGCAGCAAGGTAAGTACCGTCGCGGGGATGCTGATGACCTTCTCCGGGTGGTCCCTGGACTGGGAGTGGATCGTCACTAGCCATTGCTGCAGAGGTCTCAACCAGAGCCTGGCATGGCGCACCACATATGTACATGTTGCCATGTGACCTAGTCTGAGTAGGCAAACGCTGGCCATGGTCCGGGGAACAGTCTGGTAGGTCGCCCTCAGGTGTATGCTCAAAACAGGTGCATGCCTGTCTGCTTACCGTGGGTCGAGCCCACCTGGGAGGTAGACAGGGGTTGGTGGCCAGGGCACCTCTTGTAGCCCCAGATCTTTTGTGGAGAGGCTCCTGGCGAGGGTGGCTCCCCTGGTTCTGAGGGTGCTGTGGCTTAAACCGCTTGCGGGCAGGACCGGGGGCGTACAGGCCCAGTGTTTTTATGGTCATGCGGGAATCTTTCAGGCCATGGAGCTTAACGTCCATCTGTTCTGTGAGCAGGGCATGCCTGCCAAAAGGGAGGTCTTGCATTAACTGCTGAGCCTCCAAGGAAAGACCAAAGAGGAGCAGACATGAAGCCCTGTATAACAAGATGGCCGATGCCAGGGTACAGGTGGCAGCATCCACAGTATCTGATGCCGCCTGGAGAGCTGCCCTGGCTGCAGTTGAGTCCTCATCCAGGATCGCCCAGATATCCTTCCTAGAAGCCTCAGGAAGGGTGCTCTCAAACTTAGTCATGGCCTGCCACATATTAAAATCATAGCAGCCTAGAAAGGCCTGATGGTTGGCCACCCGCAACTGTAGATTGGAGGATGAATAAACTGTATGCTCAAACAAGTCTAGTCTTCTTGAATCTTTATTCTTAGGGGTAGCCCCCCCTTAACCATGTCTCTCTTTGTGGTTGACCACCTCCACCACTAGGGAATTGGGAGCAGGGTGGGTATAAAGTTACTCGTGGCCCTTGGATGGCACAAAGTACTTGTGGCTCTGCCCTCTTAGAGATCGGAGGCAAGGTGGGGGAGTTGCCAGAGGGCATTTGTAATTTTAGCAACCCCCTCATGTACGGGCAAAGCTACCCTGGCCGGGGCCAAAGGTCAGAGAACATTAAAGAGGGAGTCTGTGGGTTCCTCTAAGCCTGGAGGCCCAGTTGGCGGCAACCCTCTTTAACAGCTCCTGATGCACCTTAGTATCATCCTGGGGCCCTGGTGGAGGGGGCCCCTGTGACAGATTCAGTCACAGAGGCCCCCTTGGGACTGTCACCTGATGTGCTGAAACTACCTTTGAGCCCGTTTTCCCTGATGGCTTGGGACTCCAGAACCCTGCCTTGTTGAGTCTGCTAGTCTGCTGCCACACAGACCTAGGTCTGAACCATGCCCCCAAAGCTGCAGACTTTAACTGAAAACCACTCAGCAGGTTACTTATCTCCAGCACCCAGACACCCAGCTCCCAACGGGATCCAAACCCCAAATAAATCCATTTTATTCTGTATAAAGCTTATGCAGGGTAAACTCATAAATTGTCCACCTTCTATAACACGAATAGAGAGATATGCACAGCTGTTTGCTCCCCCAGGTATTATTCACTTACTCTGGGTTTATTAATAAATAAAAGTGATTTTATTAAGTATAAAAGGTAGGATTTAAGTGGTTTCAAGTAATAACAGACAGAGCAAAGTAAGTTACCAAGCAAAATAAAAACACGCAAGTCTAAGCCTAATACATTTAAGAAACTGAATACAGGTAAATCTCACCCTCCGAGACGTTCCAATAAGCTTCTTTCACAGACTAGACTCCTTCTTAGTCTGGGTCCAATCCTTTCCCCTAGTACAGTTCTTGTTAGTTCCAACTCAGGTGGTAACTAGAGGATTTCTCATGACTGCAGCCCCCTTTGTTCTGTTCCACTCCCTTTTATAGCTTTGGCACAAGGCATGAATCTTTTGTCTCTCCAGGTCCTCATCCTTCCTTCTAAATGGAAAAGCACCAGGTTTAAGATGGATTCCAGTACTGTCCTGTGAGATTTCATTGCCCACTGGCTGGCACCCATGTACACAGGAAAGCTTACAAGTAAAACAGAGCCATTTACAACCAATTGTCCTAGTTAATGGGAGCCATCAAGATTCCAAGCCACCATTAATGGCCCACTCTTTGCATAGTTACAATAGGACTTCAGAGTTATACTTCATATGTATAGCTTAAGATAAATGAATGATACATTCATACAAATAGGATGAACACACTCAGTAGATTATAAGCTTTGTACTCATACCTTACACGAGACCTTTTGCATAAAGCATATTCCAGTTACATAATATTTACACTCATAAGCATATTTCCATAAATATATGGAATGCAATGTCACAGCCCCACTATGGCCTCATCTGGTGACGATGAGGAGGAAGCTGGTAGCAAGGGGTCCTCCGCCACCACAGGTGGTCTGGCAGCTTGCTCACCCACTTCCTCCTGTGCCTGTGGGGTGCCTGCAGCCAAGGTCTCTTGGGCTGGAGTGGGGTGGGAGAGGGTGGTTGCCAGTCTCTCTGAAGTTCTGGATAGCAAGCGGGCAGACTGAAAGGGCTGAGTGAACCCCCGGGTACCTCTGCGCCAGCCACGGAGTCTGAGGCCACGGGCCCAGCTGCAGCGCTGCCAACATAGTCTGCACTGTAAGTGCCAGAACCTGTCCTGCCACTAGGGAACCTCGCTCCAAACCTGAGCCAGAGCCCAAGCAGTTGCTCTCCTGTGACCAAGATTGGGCTGATTGGTGGCTCTGTCCCAATCAGTAATGGTCGCCCTTCCCGGAGTTGGATCTGGCTGACCTCAACTAGCATCTGAAACAGGGCCTCGGCGACTGGCGGCACTTGGTGCATCCCAACAGCCCCAGGCCAGCGATCTATGCCTCACGTTTTATGAGCAGTACTGGGAATTGGAGCAGCTTGGCGTTGTGAAGATGTAGCCACATGCGGTGACACCGCCCTCGGGGGGATCGGTGACAGTCTGGGGAACAGTACCATGGGTCCCTTGACCTGTCCCTGGAGCAATACCAGCGCCATGGAAATTTCAGGTGCTGACTCAAACTCCTGCCGCTGAGTACCTGCATCCAGAGGTCTGCACCCGGTTACCAGTGAGCTATGCCTCAAGCCTCTCTGCCCTTGTCCTAGGTTCAGAGACCGTATGGGGCTATGAGGATTTGGCCTATTATGGTCAGTAGTGTAGTGGCTGCGAGAGGGTGACCTTTGGCGGGACGTCGCTGCAGAAAGGTGGAGACTGTGGTGGTCCCAAGGTGGGTTTACCTCGGGATTGGGACCACGCAGGGGATGGAGTGAGTGGCACCAGGAGGGACATAATGTCTTGCACCGCTTGGAGGGCCTTCGGCGTGGGTAGCCGGCGGGGAGCAGGTTGGGCTACACTGCTTGACCGGAACTGGGGCCCGGGATCCTGAAGGGAGTGAAGAGGCGCCCGAGACAGGGCCTTGGTCCATCCCAGACTTGTCCTTTCCTTTGCAGGAAGCTTCCTCACCCTGTCTTCCTGGGCTTCTTAGCTGGAGCCACGGAAAGAGACTGGTGCCAAATAGTAGACAGTACCGTCGGGGCGCTGCGCATCAAGAATCTGAGTGCTGCTCCAGCATCAGGGTAAGGGTAGACTCCATCAGGACCATCTTCAAATTAATGTCACACTCCTTCTTCGTCCTGGGCTTGAAGGACTTACAGATTTTGCACTTATCACTAATGTGACCTTTGCCCAAGCACAGTAAACAACTATTATGTGGATCACTAATGAGCATGGGCCTTTTACAGTGATTACAGGGTTTAAAGCCTGGGGACTGGGGCATGCCCCATCCAGAGGCGAAGTCCCTTTAGGGACCTACTAAGTCTCTAATGTAAATAGGTTGAACTAAACTAGAGGGAAACTACATACAGTAATATTTGCAGGAGGAAAATGAGTTCGAACAAACAAAAAGCAACAGCTCTAGCTGAAGCAGCACCAGTTTCATGCACCGTCACTGGTGGCAAGAAGGAACTGAGGGTGGAGGGGGCCAGTGGCACCCTATATGCTGTGGCATATGCACGCCACTCCAGGGGGCACCAGAGCCAGTCCCCTATGGATACTTCTGAGGGAAAAACTTCCGGCACTGGTGCATCTGGCGAGCACGCACACGTAGGCGGAATGGACACGAGCAATCACTCGAAGAAGAATCATGGTTGCATTGTGCTAGGTGCAATGACATTTATTTCAGCAGTAGAAATAGTTCCAGACTATTGTTTTGTGGAGAATATCATGCTGGCTGCATGCCATTTGCCAAGGCAAGTCACACATATTCTAAATCTCAAAAGGAAACTGAAATGCACCGTCCACATTTTTCTGCTCAGGGTGGGGCGGGGTATCCAGGTGATTGCTTCCACTCCAAGTAAAGCCAAGACCCAGGCTTTCTGCTGAGTGGTCTAAAGGTCTGGGTATTTAGAACTGTTCAGGCTAGGAAGTGAATAGCATGGGAGGCTGCTGGTTTGAATGTTCAGGCTACAAAGGGATAGCATCTCCAATTCTCAGTGCAGATAATGGAAGAGAACCCTAGTTAATTTTAGCTCAGAACGTATCATTACAACTCTGTATAAATTTAGTTCAGTATTCTTGTATACTGAAGCAAATGATTCAGGGTGTGTTCTTACAGGTCTTTTTCATGATGATGATGATATTCTTTCAAGCCTGGCTCACCTTTCCTTTTCTGTGTGTGTATTTAACCCATTATTTTTGTTAGATTATGTGAATAATTTTGTATCAGATTTCCTCTACCTTGAGGAGATTACATAAAGAAACCCAGTGCGTGCAGGAGACAGATAGACTAGGGTCTAGTCTTGTAGCATGCTACTTAGGATCGAGAGGGCTTCGGAGACATGACCTTTACCCCTGGAAAATATCAACATCTACAACAGGTTTTTCTAGCCACAAGATTATGACTGTGCAGATTGTCCTGATGGCATATGGGAATTTTCAGAAATACACACAACAGTTATCCCACTGCAAGACTAGTTTTCCTTTACAGAATTCTCATCTTCTAGTTAGAAACATATTTCTACATGCTCAATAACTGTTTATTTTCATGCTATTTGAAAGGTTAAAGTGAATGACAGCAATGTCAGAGGCTGGTTAACAGCTGGATTTCAATCTCCCGTGAAAAGGTATTAATCTCCACAGATGCCTTATGTCAGTATCCCACAGTGCTCTCCAGGAATTTCTGGTGGTGCATAGGGCAATGTGTTGATGGTCTACTGATGGGTGACTGGTCATACAGTGCTAGTTTCCTTCATGCATTGACCTACCTACCTGAGAACACCTCTCGCTCTGTATACTTGACCTACCACAATTGCTGTGTTCCACTGGAGTAATAGAACAGTCGGTCCTCAGGGGCAGGCTCAGGAATGAAGGAGACAGAACTTTGACCACAGGTGGGCCTCGATTCTGGAACTCATACCTGAAAGACAAAAAGGGAATAGGGACTTCACTACCATCAAAACGAAAGTTAAAAATCCATCAGTTTGATTTAGCTTTCCCTCAATAATTCCTTCGCACAGACACCCAACCCACACAACTCACTCTCACACAGACAAGCAAAGCAGGCAGGCAATTTACAAACTAATCAAGTTATTTCTCCTAGGAAGACAGAGAGATTGTTATATCCACTTTTAAATACTGTTAAATTTTAAATCCACTTTTAAATTTTATAGTGATGGGAGCCAGAGAAAACACGGTTACTCACCCTTGTAACTGTTGTTCTTCGAGATGTGTTGCTCATATCCATTTCAGTAGGTGTACGCGCCACGCGTGCACGTTCGTCGGAGAACTTTTACCCTAGCAACTCCAGTGGGCCGGCAGGTCGCCCCCTAGAGTGGCGCCGCCATGGCGGGTGATATATTAATACCCCTGCAACGGCCCTCCGCTCCTCAGTTCCTCTTGCCGGCTACTCCGACATGGGAAGGAGGCGGGTGGGAATGGATATGAGCAAACACATCTCGAAGAACACAACAGTTAAAAGGTGAGTAACCGTGGTTTTCTATTCGAGCGTGCTTGCTCTATCCATTCCAGTAGGTGATTCCCAGCCTTACCTAGACGGTTGGGGTCGGAGTGAGAGGTCACTGTGCGCAATACAGCGAGCCCAAACGCCGCATCATCCCTGGCAACCGTTTGATCCAGGGCAATAGTAGCAAAGTATGCACGGAGGACCAGGTCGGCTGCCCTGCAAGATCTCTGGATTGCAACCGGCAGAAACCAAAACCAACAGTCGTGCGAGAAAGCGTCGATGAGCCTTGGCTGGTAGAGGTGCCGCCGGTATACTGCTGCCGGAGGAAGATGGCCAGGTTCGTAACAGGTCCGTATACAAGGAGTCACCCATGAGAATCCCTCTGAGGAGACTGGTAACCTCTACGTTTCGCGACTGGCAACAAAGAGTTGGGGGAGGACTTACGGATGGTTGGTTTCGCGTCTGATGTAATAAGGCGACGCGCATCTGCGCACGTCAAGGAGGTGTAATGCATGCTCCTTGTGAGACATGAAGTGTGGTTTTGGAAGAAGACAGGCAGGAATATGTCTTGGGACATGAAAGGCCGTAGACAACCTTGGGAGAAATCGGGGTGCGGCCTCAGTTGAGCCTCTGTCCGATGGAACACCGTATACGGGGGATCCACGACCAAGGGCGCGCAGCTTCCACACTGCGCCGAGCGGAAGTGAATCGCACAGGTAATGCGTCTTCCAGAGACAAGTAAAAGAAAGGAACACGTAGGCCAGGGCTCAAACGGGGAGACATGAGCGGGATAGCACCAGGTTGAGAATCCCAGGAGGGGGCGGGGGGGGACTTGCCGGTAAAGGCGCTGCCAGCCTTTGAGGAATCTAGACATCCATTGGGTGGCGAGAAGACCGAAGCTGTCTTCACTCCACCTGGGTGAAAAGTGAGATGGCCCTAAATGACGCGGAGAGAGGACATGCCAGGCCTTGCTCATGAGCGATCAAAAGGTAATCTGAAGAATACTGTATTGTGGAAACATCGGGGGATGGAAGCCTTTTCGCCGCACTCAGACGTAGAAACGCTTCCATTGGCTACGATGTCGCCCTTGGTTAGATGGTTGTCTAAACTTCCCAGAAGGACCTGCCTCCTGGGGAAGAGCCAATGTAATTCGGACCGAGTGCCACTCAGGGACCACGCTGAGAGGCTGCCAGCGACTGGAGGTCCGGGTGACAAAGGCCGGCCATGGGTCCTGTGTTGATCAGGTCCAGGTGAGATGCAGGGAACTGGGTCGACTACGACGGGTTCCAGCAACAGAGAGTAACCATGTGGCGGGCCATTGCCGGAGCGATCAAAATCACAGGGGCCCTGTCCCTGCCGCCCTTCAGCAAGGATCTTGTGGATAACTGGGAATGGGGGGAATGCAATAGAGAGCGTGCGTCGACCAAGGGATTTAGAAAGGCGTACGCTTATCGATCCTGGCTCGCAGCCCTGGAGAAGAGGCACGAACATCGGGCACTCCTGTTCCTGCGCGTTGCAAAGAGCGTCCACGTGGGGATGCCCCCACTGCGGAGAGAAGCAAAGGGCGACTCCATGTGGCGAAGGACCAATTCGTGGAGCTGAAGGACTGCTGAGACGGTCCGCCAGGGTATTCGCGGCCCCTGGGCAAGTAGGAACATCAGGTGAACGAGTGGGCTATGCAAACATCCCCACAGGTATCGTTGCTTCCAAGAATAGAAGAGGAGATTTCGTTCCGCCTTGCTTGTTCACCTAGTGTAAACCTGCCGTCGTGTTGTCGATAAAGACTGAGACACAAGCGGCCCTTCGGATCTGACACGAAACGCGAGCAAGCCAGGCGGACCACTCTCAACTCCGGACGTTGATATGCATGGCGAGCTCCGGGAGGAGACCAGCGCCCCCTGGGGGTCCGGAGGGCCTAGGTGAGCCCCACCTCCCAAATCTGACGCGTCCGTCATCAGGCAGCGAGGCTGGGCCTGATAAATGAAGCCCGCCGACTACGCGGAGCTTGTCTAGCCACCTGGAGAGAGGGAGGACGACTGTGGGATCGTGACCACCGGTGTCAACGTGTGCCTGCGCCGAATGGAGCTGAGGGATGAGCCGAGGATTGTAGGGGCGGAGGCGGAATGGGCGTTGCGCTGTTGACGAAAGTGCAGGTCTGCCATGTGCCCAACAACTCAGGCAAGTGCCGCAGGAGAGGTCAGAGGTGCCGACTTAGCCCGCGGATGATGGTGAAAGCGTCTGGAACTGTGCTGGAAGGAAGGACACCCGCCCCAGGGCTATAGTAGAGTCCAGAACGGCATCCGATAAAACTCTATCCTCTGAGTAGGGGATAGAGTAGGGGGACTATCTTCCGCATTGAGTAGTACCGCAGGCGGGTCACGAAAAGGTGGCTGGACCACTTGGATGCTGGACTCGAATTCTCCAGCTGAAGGACCCCGGATTAGCCCCAGTCGTCGAGTGTAGGGGAACATGTTGTACACCGACTGCGACGGAGAAAGTGCGACGACTACGCCATCGCATTGGTGAACCCTCTCGGGCCGTGGAGCAGTCCGAAACGAAGGACCGTGGAATGGATAGTGCCTGCCGCCGACCGATGAAGCGGAGAATCTTCGATGGGGTGGTAAAGATGGCAGGATTATGGAAATAGGCTCCTGCATGTCGAGGGCGGGACCAGTTCTTCCGGGATCCAGGGAAGGGTCATGTGTTCCCCAAGGAAACCTGCGCGCTGAACTTCAACTTGAGTAGGTATCGTTGAGTCCGCGGAGATCGAGGATGGGTCAGAGACTCCCTTGGCTTGGGGATCCAGAAAGTACGGAGTACCCCCCTTCCTGTCTGCGATTCCTCCGGCACTCCTCCCGGCCCCTTGTCGGGAGCGTTGAGACCTTTGTAGGAGGATTTGCTCTGAGAAGGGTCCCTGAAGAGGGATGAGGAAGCGGGGGCGGAGGGCTGGGCACGAGCACTTGCAGGTTGGTACCCAAGCGCAGCGTGCGGAGACCAACGTCCGTAGTAGCTGTGCCACACCGGGAGGAAGAACGAGAGACGGTTGGAAAAGGGAGGAGATGGATCCATGAAAAAATCTGGTACAGCGCCCCGGGCGCACTTCTAAAAGGGACGGTGACCGGAGGATGGCTGGGAGGGACCGTTGATCTTGGCCCCCGTGGTTGCCGAGTGCGCTACCCTGCCACTTCCTGTAGTCTCCTGGCCAAAGTCTGCCATCGCAGCCTTGGTGCTGCGGGAAGGGCCTGCGCTGTTGTTGCGGCCTGAACGGATGACCTGCGTTACTGGCGTGTTCCATCCCGAGGCACGCTTCTTCATAGTGCGCCGAGGCGTGGTCTACGCGGCCGAGTCCAGCTGCGTCCAAAGCGCCTGGCACCGAAGTGCGCGCGACCCTTCGCCTTCGTCCAGGGAGGCGGTGAACTTTTGTCGAGCTTGTCTGTGGGGAGAAGGCTCCCTAATTAACAGCCGCCTCCCAGGTATTATATGCGAGCGGCCTGAGTCGGGCTTGTCGTTCGAAAAACCCGCAGCTGCAACGTCTCCGGCGAATATATAGACCTTCGTCCTGAGCAGGGTCCATTACGCCAACGCCTCCCAAGATTCGGGGCGGAGCTTACTGGTCCATGCCGTTCCCTCGTTCACAGCATTGAACGACGAGGGAACATGGTGGCTGGCCATGCACGTATGATACTCATATCCCTTCAGGGACCATCTATATTGGCTTCCACACCCGAGCAGCGGGGGGCATGGAGGTCCGAGACTGCCAGATGTTGGTGGTGTTCGCTTTATGGTTTTATGAAGGGTGTTGTGCGACGGAGTGCGGCGATCTGACCGAGGTATCATGACGACCGGGTCTGCAACCTCGGAGACCTCCTCAGCTTGGGATGTCATGTTTTTGACAGTGGCTACTGTAGTCTGAGAAGGAGGTTACGTGAGGATGCAGCTGAGGTCTATGCGGAAGGCAGGAACACTGTGTGCTGCTCGTCGGTACTTTTCTATACTATCCCGCAACTGTGATCATATCGCACGCGCCGTAGAAAGTATTGACCCTGTGAGTAAAGTAGCACTCTGTGTCAGAGGTGTGGGATCGAGTTGAGGCGGGTCAGACAAACTTGGATAGACGTTGCTCAGCGTGCTCGCGCCATGCGCGGTCCGGCTGGGTCATTGAGGGGCTCTGTAAGGCAGTACTGTTTCCTCTTCTGTGCTGGTTTCCCTAGATGCCGGAGAGATAGGCGGGATAACTTCGGGTAGTCCGGTCTCTCCTTGGGCGCCGGCTTCGTCCTGCTGGAGACCAGGCAGCAGCATATCCCCCCGGCCCGCTCGGTGGAGACGTCGCTCGAGACCCTAGAAGCGTTAGAAGTGGTCAATCCTCGCAGTCTGTGCGCCTCCTCGCCTCCAACTGCCCATGCCCTGCGCCTGTTCCTCGGATACGCCGTATTCACGGGATAGGGAGGCGGAAGGGCGGGGGCCGGTAGACTCCTTCTGATCACAATACAGTCGCAGGTACGACAGTGATCCGTCCTCGCGGAAGAGACTGGCCTGCCGCGTAGAGGGCCACGCGTGGGGGGGCGGGGTAAAGCGGGGAGTAGTGCGTAATCCGCGCAGACGGCGTCCCGGGAGTGGGCGACGGCCTCGCCTGGGGGTGCCGGGGAGATGGGGGGTGCCATGAGCGTACCGGTGCTGCGATTGGCCCAGGATCCTTGCCGCAGCAGCTGCGCGCCGGGGTGGCCGGTGGAGAGGGCTCGCCGGGTGATCGTGTGCCTTCGCGCTTGTCGGTGATGCCGTGACGCGGGCTCCCGAGTGACGGTTATGGGGGTGCCGCCGGGTAGCGTGTGGCGTGTGAGCACGATAGGCGAGGTGCCGAGTGGGGCTGGAGGAGTTCCGGGGGGGACGGACTGTGAAGAGTATGGCATCTGCGGGCCTGCGAGTAGGACGCTCAGGTGGTGGGGACTGGGCGAGGCCGGGCGCGTCGACCGAGGACCCGCTCTGGACCTTGGGATCGGTGCCTGGTGCGACCTGGATCGCTCTCGGTTAGCCCGAAAGAGCAGGTGATCGGTGGCCGGAGCCGGGAGAATTCTGGGAGCGCGGTGCTCTCGTGCTCGGTCGTTCCGGCTTGCCGTTTGCGCAAAAGTGACGACGCTGCACCTGCAGGTGCGGGGTTTGGGCAGCCCAGCGCTCCGTCAAGGCTGATTAAGGTCCGGACCGTGTGCGTTGGGCCCGTGGAATGTCTGCTGGTTGGCGGTGGCGGGACTGGCTAGAGAGCGTGCAACCCCGATCTGACGGGCGGAGCTGGGTAGGGGGAGTTCTGGACGTGTAACGGACCTGTGCGGGCGGGAGTCGATCGGAAGCCCTCTGGCGGTCTGGCCGGCAACCGGCGGGGGTCGGCAGTCGGGGGTGTCCTTGTGTGGCGTGCTTAGCGCGGTAGAGACGAGGAGGTCCTCTTCCGCTGAGAGCGGTGCCGGCGGGTGCCAGATATAGACAGACAGATTACAGAGAGATGGGCTGCGCGGGGGCGGGGTAGGTAGGTGGGTCTGAGGGGGTAACTAGGGCGGCGGCTCGGGTGGGTGCTGCGACGGGGCGGGGTGACATGCTGCTTCCGATAAGGATGCGGTCGAGCTTAGTCTCCCTGTCCGTGTGCTTTAGTGGTGTCGTGCGGGCGGGGAGTGCGTTTGGCAGTGTGCGGCAGTTTCTGGATGTGTGATTCCCGCTCAGGCACTCTTTGAGCAGGCGTCGGTGGTTGGATGCTCTGGGGTGTTGCATCGGGGTTTTTGAAGGCCGATGCACGCGTTTGGCAATCCCGGCGAACCAGGCATCTCTCCGCCCTGGGTGGCCGGGCCGTGGGGAGAGGAGCTCGAGCCCCGGAAGCGGGGGTGACTAATTAATTATATAATACTAAGTAGACTACGAGATTAGATGTAACATGCGGGATAGACAGAGAAGCTAGGGGCTCGCGTTGGGAGGGATCAGTATGCGCCGTCTCCGCGCAGTTCAGAGCGAGCCAGCACGCGCGGTGAAGAGAGGACTGAGGGGCGGGTGGCCGGGCGGGAGGTATATTGCGGCTCGATGCGAGGCGGCGCCCACTCTAGCGCGGCGACCTGGTCACCTCGGTACCGATGGAGGTTCGCCTAGGGTAAAAGTCTCCGGAGAAAGTGCACGCGGCCGCGTGGTGCACCTATGGCATGGATGAGACAAGTGTTAGCCTACTCGAAGAGGAGTATCTAAGACCGAGGGTGCCCCCTGCCGATGCACAGTCTGCACTCTCAGTGGTCTCAGCGGAGGAGTGTTTAGGGCTTTAGGGTGGAGCTGGTGGGCAGGAACTGGGAGTGGGGAGAGCTGGGGGGTTGTTGCAGGAGGGAGATGAGATAGCAGTCTGATGGCTGGGGGTGGTGCTAGATCTGTGGCTGTTGGATGGGCAGGGGAGTTGGGCTGGGCAGAGCGCAGCAGGCGGGTTGGTGGAGGGTGGCGAGTGGCTAGGGAGCAGTATGAGCCGTGCTTTCCCCGCTCTCGGTGGGCTGCCTGGCTCGACTGTTAGCAGCCCCCGTGGTTATTGTTCTAGAGTGCCCCTAGGCGGATATGCACCGCACATGGTTCTGCCGATCACTGAGCTCAGTGGCCGTCAGCTCCAAGTTCACTGGGAAAGCAAGGAAATGCTAGATGGTGGATGGGAAGAATCGATCGAATAGGACGAGTGATGTACTATTAGGCTACACAAGGATACTACGTTGGTTCATGAGTGTGTGGCTGGGCACGGTGCCCCTGCTCTCAGTGAGTCCCCAAGTTTCCATGCGGGTCATCACGAGGTTAAGCTGATGGAAGTAGTAACGCACGCGAATTCCCTTCTTTCCTAGTTTTAGGTGCGTGGCCTGTTTTACAACTCTATTTCAGGCGTGCCTTACTGTTTACTGTGGACTGAGAAGTAATTGTCATCACGAGTAGGGAAGCGTCGCAGTAATAGCTAAGCGCATTCCGCTTGCG